>NW_012148919.1:2490510-2513169 GCF_000956105.1 Propithecus coquereli
TCTCTATATATATTTAGTTGTCCAGATAATTTCTTTCTATTTTTTTAGTAGTGATGGGGTCTCGCTTTTGCTCAGGCTGGTCTCCAACTCCCGATCTTGAGTGATCCACCCACCTCGGCCTCCCAGAGTGCTAGGATTACAGGCCTGAGCCACCGCACCCGGCCTGAAATATATTTTGAATTTACAAAAGAGCAAAGAATTATATTGGATTGATTCTATTAGATAAATTATAATCCCATTAAAAATCATGAATGGAAGTCCAGGTTTTAGAAGAAAAAACTAGTAAAATGTGAGCACATTATTTGCCATTCTCATCAAATTTATAATAATAATCTAAAACCTATTAAATGATAAATATTAGTTTTTATACCATATGAAACAGGCATTTTTCATAAAAGACTGCATCGATATTACTTTTACATAATGATACTTATCTAATTTTGTCCTCCTGATTTTCAGTTCTCAGTTTTTGATTTTTCTATACCTGTAACTATCAGAATGGGTATTAGTATTCTCTGAAAATATCTTCTTGTAATGAATCAAATTATCATCACTTACTCTCCACAATTAAATGTAATAAAGCAAAATTAAAAATAAACTATATCTGTGGCCTGTATTCTGGTATATGAACAGAAAAATAATCAATAAGGATATAAAGCTTCAACAACATTTATAAGATCCAAAATCATTAAAATATGTCTCTAACCACAATATAATTAAACTGGTGAAAATAACAAAAAGATAACAAGAACATTTTCAACCACTGGGAAATTAAACAATAAAGTTATAAATAACCCATGTTTAAAAGCAATTAGAATTATTTTGAACATTAATAAAAGTATAAATATCAAAACTTGAACAAATGCAGCTAAACCTCAGGGAAATGTACAGCCTTAAATGCACATATTAACGGGGAAAAAAGAAAGTCTAATCTGCATCTCAAGAAGCTGGAAACAGAGAAGTGCATCAAGTCCAAAGAAGGAAAAGAAGAAAATAATCAACATGAGAGCAGAAATCTGTCCAGGTCTACATGGCGTCGCTGGTAATCTAATGAGGAATAATATCAATCTTACACAAACTCTTCCATAGTCTAGTAATAGAGGAAAACTTCCACAGATAGTTTTCTTAGGTGACCACAACCCTGATACAAAAACTAAAAAGAATATCAAAAAGAAGAAAATATTTACATAATCCCTTATTAATTTGCACACAAATATCCTAAATAAAAATGAGTAAATTGAATCCAGTGATATATAAAATGATCAAATAATTTGACTAAGTGAGATTTACTCTGGGAATGCAAGAGAGGTTTAATATTTAGATGTAAAGTAAACTATTTGAATCACATATACAGAAAAAAATTAGATAATAATAATATGACTTTTCACAGATAAAGGACAAGCATTTAACAAAATTTAACACCTCTTGTGTATGCAAATTCTTTTTCTTTCTTTTTTTTAAATTCAAAATATTATGGGGGTATAAATGTTTTTGGTTACATGTATCGATTTTGTTATGCTTGAGTCAGGGTTGTAAGTGTGCTCATCACCCAGATAGTGTTCATTGTACCCGTTAGGTACGTTAGGTACATTTTCACCCACCCCCTCCACTTCTCTCCTTCCTGCTTGATTTTCACTAAGCTTTACTTCCTTCTGTGCACATGTGTGCTCATCGGTTAGTTTCAGTTCAATAGAGAGTAGTGTGGTGTTTGTTTTTCCATTCTTTAGATACTTCATTTAGGATAATGGTCTCCAGTTCCATCCAAATTGTTGCATAAGTCATTAATTCATCCTTTTTTATGGATGAGTAGTACTCCATGTTATACATATACCACATTTTGTTAATCGACTCATGAATTGATGAGAACTTGGGTTGATTCTACATCTTTGCAACTGTGAATTGTGCTGTAATAAACATTCTAGTACAGGTGTCTTTTTGATAAAATGACTTCTTTTCTTTTGGATAAATACCCATCAGTGAGATTGCTAGATCAAATTTCTTAGCAAATGAGAAATAGAAGGAAACTCACTAAATCATATGGAAAATAAGTGTAAAATTATGACAAACATTACACTTAGTGATGAAATATTGAACACTTTTCCCTGACACCATAAATGAAAAAGGATGTCCCTTTTATTTACCACTGTCCTGGAGGTTCAAGGCAGTGCAATAAGAGGAGGAAATGCTTTTTAAAACATCATATAATTAGAACAGAAGCAATAAAACTTATTATTTGCAGATGAAATGACTATGGACAAAGTAAAATACAAATCAATTCTACAAATATATCTGTTGGATACAATATGACTGTTTTCAAGTTTCTGCATGGTCAGGGCTTTTAGATCAAAAATTACTGGCAACATGGTTTAAAGATGATTAAAAGACAGACATAATAATGGCCAGCAAACATATAAAAAATGCTCAACATCTCTAATCATTAGAGAAATGCAAATCAAAACCACAACGAGGTATCACCTAACCCCGGTGAGATTGGCCTCTATCAAAAAATCACAAAACAACAAATGCTGGCGAGGCTGTGGAGAGACAGGAACACTCTTACACTGCTGGTGGGACTGCAAATTAGTGCAACCTCTGTGGAAAAGAATTTGGAGATACCTCAGAGAGCTAAAAATAGAAATACCATTCGATCCAGCAATAGCACTATTAGGCATCTACCCAAAAGAGCACAAAACATTCTACGATAAAGACATCTGCGCCCGAATGTTTATGGCAGCACAATTCACTATTGCAAGAATGTGGAAACAACCCAAGTGCCCATCAATCCATGAATGGATTATCAAAATTTGGTATATATTTACAATGGAATATTACTCAATCATAAGAAACGACAGTGATCTAGCACCTCTTATACTTTTCTGGATTAAACTTAAGCCCATTATCCAAAGTGGGGCACCACAAGAGCAGAAGAACAGGATCTACTTGTACTCGCCATCAAACTGGTACTAACTGATCAACACTAGGGTGATCACATGGCAGAAATACTCTCTAAGGATTAGGGGGATGGGAGGCAAATCTACAACTAAAGGACACGGGGAGCACTAAAGGGAGGGAAGGGCATGCCTTTAACCCGCATTTGGGTGAGGCAAAGACATAAAGTGTAACTATAATGTTTGTACCTTCACAATACCCTGGAAAAAAAAAAAAAAAATAAAAAAAAAAAAGACAGATAAGCCTTGGAAGTTATAAATAGTGAATAAACCCAGAGAAATTTATTTTTTTATCTCCCTCGTAGCCATTAATTTATATTCCAAAAGTTAATTGGATAGGGGACATTCCCATCTTCACCCTCGAAAGCTCCTTTTTGCTTTAGAAAGATAAGTGCCCACCCATGTGCTCTTGCATTTTCTCTCTTTTTTCTTCTTTCTTCCTTCATTCTTTCTTTCTTTCTCCTCCTCCTCCTTCTTCTTCTTTCTCCTTCTTCTTCTCCCTCTTTCTCTCTCACTTTCTTTCTATCTCTCCCCCTCCTTCCCTCCCTCCCTCTCTCCATGTCTCCTCTTCTCTGGAAAAAAGAATGGGTAGCTGTACAAGTTGGCATATATAAGCTCCAATATTCATAATTCTCAAGTTCCTCTCCTGTAGAGTAGACCCACCCTATATATGCAGGGTCCTTACAGCTTTCAACAGGATACCCTATGGGGGAAAATGAGACATAAAGTACTAGCACCAAAATATTCTCTAAGTAAGGAATCACATGTCTCTTGTTAAAAAATCTCATATTTAGGCATACATGTATACATACACATATACATAAACATATATAACTATAGATATAAACCATTTTGATAGTTTTGAATTAATAAGTAAATTTATCAATATTGTTGAATACATGATAAATATACAAAAATGAATTGTATTTCTACATAGCAATGATAAGTGACTGGAAATTGAGTGCTAAAAAACCTACAATCTGATCCAAATATCCTACTGCTGGATATCTATCCAAAGGAAAAGAGGCCATTATATCAATAAGACATCTGCACCTGAATGTTTATCACAGCACAATTCACGATGTGAAAGACATGGAATCAACCTATGGACCCATCACTCAATGAATGGATAAAGAATATGTGGTATATGTATACCATGGAGTACTACTCAGCCATAAAAAGGAATGAAATAATACCTCTTACAGTAATTTGGGTGGAACCGGAGAACATTATCATAGGCAAAATATCCTAGGAGTGGAAAAACAAATCCCACACGTTCTCACTAATAAGTGGGAGCTAAATGATGGGTTTACATGATCATATACTGGTGAAAAGGACATTGGAAACTAAGAAGTGAGGAGATGGGAGGGCTGAGGGATAACAACATACCTATCAGTACAATGTACACTACTCTGGTGATGGGCACACTAAAAGCCTGGTTAGCATTATTCAATTCATCCATGTAACAAAACCCCTTGTACCCCCTTAATATTTTAAAATAAAAAAATTAGAAATAAAATAAAATTTAAAAACCATCAAAATTATGAAATGCTTAGAAATACATCTAAGAGGATACACAAGATTTCTGCAATATATTGAAAGCTATACATCATTTCTGAGAAAAATATATGATCCAAACAAATGGAACAAGAGTATAGTGTGCTTATGTTATGAAAGACTCAATATAGTAAATATCTCAAATTTCTCCTAATTTAGCTATAGAGTCACTGCAATCCTAGTCAAAATTCAAGTGATTTTGGTAAAATATGACAAGCTGATCCTCAAATTTACATGGAAATTCAAAGATCCAAATAGTGAAAGCAACCCTGAAGAACAAGAACAAAACCAGATTACTTTTACTACAATATATCAAGAATATAAATTACTACAAATTGCAAGAACAAAAAGATAGCTGCACTTGCATGTTTATTGCAGCACAATTCACAAATGCAAAGATATGGAATGAACCAAAATGCCTATTAACTGATGAGTGGATAAAATGTGGTATGTATACACCATGGAGTACTACTCAATGATAAGAAAGAATGAAATAATGTTTTTTGCAGCCACTTGGATGGAACTGGAGGCCATTATCCTAAGTGAAGTACCTCAGGAACAGAAGAATAAATGCTGCATGTTCTCATATGGGAGCTAAATTATGGTTACCCACAGGCAAATAGAGTGATATAGTGGACATTGAAGACCCACTAGGGGAGAGGATGAGAGGGGATGAGGGATGAAAAATTACTTGTGGGACCCAGTGTACACTATTTGGGTGATGGGTGGGAAAGCCCAGACTTCACCACTATACAATATATACAATTCAACTTGTACTCCCTAAATCTATTAAAATAAAAAAAGAAAGATCAAATTAGACAAATCTTATCAAAACAATTGCAAGAATGCAGAATAGAAGAACTGCAAGGACCTGAAAAAATCAATACAAAATGGAATATAGCATATGGTAGAAGTAAAGAATGTAGGCTGTAGAAATCAATGCTCAGGTATTAAATTCAGATTCTGTCATTTAATAAATTTGTGACCTTGGACAAATTATTAACCTTTCCATGCATCAATTTCATTTCACATAAAATTGTACTATTAATAGCAGCCACCTTATGGAGTTGTTGTAAGCAATAAATGGATTAAATCATGTAAAGTGTTTACAGCAATGTCTGGAACATATTTATCATCCAATAAACTTTAGATATTATTACTCAAGAAAAGAAGAAATAAGTTACACAGGAAATAAAGGGAGGTAAGGAAGGCTCCTGTGATTGGAACAGTGATCAAGGGAGAGAGTGCTAGAAGATGATGCAATGAAAGAAGGCAGACACATGATAATAATTGGTCTTGATGAATGTTTAGGAAGTCAATGTGATTGCAAATGGCAAACAATGGAGGGGTTTAAGCAGGGCAGTGACACAATCAGATATATATTTAAGTTTTCTGATTTCTATGTGGAGAATAATATGGGCATGTAGTCACCATCAAATTGGTACTAACTGACCAACACTAAGGCGTTCACGTAGTAGTAATACTCATTGGGCACCGGTAGGGGAGTGGATGGGGGGCAGGTAAACCCACACCTAATGGAAGCAAAGGGACACGCTTGTAACCCTGGCTTGGGCAGGGCAAATGCATTACATGTAACAAAAATGTTTGTACCCCCATAATATCCTGAATAAACAAAAAAAAGTGGGCTTGTGAAAAACCAAAAAGAAAGAGAACAGTTAATAAAGTTGTTGTATAAGTCGACATGAAAGAAGTCTGGTTTAGTGTTTTTCTGTGGAAATGGTGAGAATTGCTTTGATACAGGCTATATTTTAAAACTAGAGCTAACAGGATTTGCTGATGGACTGGATGTAGATAATGAGAAAAAGAGAAAGATCAGGTTTCACTCTTAGGTTTTTGGTGTCAGCAATGTGTGGGAAAGGTGGTACTGTTCCCCAAAATGGGGGAAGGAGGGAACAGGAGATTAAGCAGGAGTGACAATTTAGTGTGTTAGATATGAGTTGTTTATTTTGTACCCACATGGATATGCTGAAAAGACAGTTGTAATAGAGGTCAAGGAGGAGATAGGGGCTGGAGATAATGGAAACTATTATAATAGATGTTTAGTTACATTAATCCTCTTGCTTCAGCCTCTGTGGAAGATGCATATAAGGGTTATCTCATTAACCTCTTAAAATGACCCCAAGGGATATGTTTTCTTTAGTATTCATTTTAAAATAAAATTAAACCTGGAGTTGGAGTAATTTTTATGTTATCACAAATAATAAATAGTAGAGGTATGATTTTAATAAATGCCAGTCTAAAAGCTTTTTTTTCAATTATATTACTTTTTTTAACATCAAATAATCTCTCCTGAGTTAGAGAATTAAAAATGTGGCTTTTGAACAGCGCATAACTATTTAAGTTTGTCACTATGTTTTCTCTAATATTTAATTTATGCCACATCATACAAAAATGCAAATCTTTATTTGAATTATTTTGTATAAAGAGAACAATAGTTCCTCCATTATATAAATTTATGTTACAATATGTAATTGATATTTTATACCTTATAATGCAGCAGCCATGATCTCTGTGTCCTTGAAGAATAAAACTGAAACAGAATTATATTTCTTATTAAGGAGTCTAATGTAAGGAGTGGCAAAGCACCACCAATGGGAGAAAATTATTTATTACACTTACTAAAAGTTTGTCTTCTTACATAATGAAACACTTAAGATTTTAGCCAACTGCAATGACTATGAATTCTTGCTTGTTAATCCATCAACCTCCCATTTTAAAGTCTTCTGTCTACTCCCTTTGCAGATTCCCTTTTGTGGTCTCTCTCATACACATTTTCACTTTAGCTGAATCTCTCCTGTGATTTTTTTTTTTTCTTGTGCATAGCCTAACTTTATCTCAACTCTCCTTTAATTAAATCAATAACTGACATTGTACTTTCCACTAAAAATATTGACCAAGTCTGATGGACAGCTGTGTGTTTAAGGAAAAATAAATTTAACCCAGCACAGCTGTGGAGCCAAAAAGACATTTTTCTTTTTCCCCTTTTACCCTACCCTCTTCACTCTCCTTCTTGTTCCCCTCTTCCCCGAATTACTCAGAAAAAAAAGTTTATTGATGTTTTGGAGATGACAGGATGCAGCCAGAGCAAGGTATGGTGAATAATCAGCATTCAAACAGGATTTTCCAGTTACTCAAAGATTCTCCTGGAAGCTGTGGAATATAATCAGACCTACTACTGCTAACCTGGAGGAATGACTGTAAACTGTAAGGGTTACAGCTCTATGTATTTAATTCTTTAGATAAATGCTGCTACAAAGAGAGGAAGTAAGAATGCAAACCCCTGTATGCACGATGCTTTTCTTTTGAAATCTGCCAAGTCCTTAGATCTCCCAGGTTCCGAAGCCCTTATCTAAACAGGAATAATGCTTTTAAAAAAGATATTTTATTGTATGTTTTGATGGACCTGATATTGAAGCCCCAAATATTGAAGAAAATGGAGCATTGGAAGTTCTTGTATGTGTTAAACTGAATAGTACATTTTCTGCAGTACAAATGTTTTAATACCAAATATTGTATAATTAGAATCTAAGATAGATATATTAATATGTATTTACTAATAAAAACTATTTCATAAAATGAATGAATATTTCTTCTGAATAAGGTATTCATTTTCTAACAGCAAGAAAAACAACCTAATATATCAAAAATGGTTTCCATTTATCATATTGCAGAACAATCGCTTTTATATCAGTTTATATAAGAAGATAAAAATATTTCAGTTTTGTTTGTGAGTTCCATCATGCAATTCTTTGAATAAAGTTTTTATAAGCAATGTGTACATTCTTAAGTTATTTATCAGAGAGATACTACACAATAATTCGTTAATTGTGGGAAGGGCAAATTAAAACATCACCATCCATTTGTGCTCTTGTTCAGAGTATTAAAAAAACCAGCACAGCGTTGGGAAAATATTATAGGTCTGGAACTAGACAGACTTGAGTTAAAATTTTACCTCCATCATTTATTTACTCACTGTTTGGCCTCAGATAAGTTCCTTAGAAGTTCAGTTTCCCAATTAGGATAAGAATACAAATACTTCAAAACATATTTATAATAATAATAACAAACCTATGGCATGACAGTGCTCATTTAATATACGGTTCCCAATTTGTCATAATTACCATTGACGGTAATTGCATCCAAACATATATATCTTGCCTAATTGGTTTTAATCATATATCATGCATATATTGTGGTATCATGACATAGTTCTCCAAGAATATTCTGAAACTGGCATTTTGGGTTGAGATATGAAATCAATAAATCACCATGCAACATACAGTCTTAGACTCAAGAGAAGCCACTCTGATAAAAGCAATTAAGCATCCAGTACACAAGAATATCGATCCCAATGAAGCAGTCAACTCTAGAAGTTTAGGTCCTGAGGAATTTGTTCCAAATGCATCATTGCTTTGAGCAGATGAACACTATGTATACTGGTACAATTTTTCTATTCTAATAGACTCTGTTGGTTTACCTATGCCATTTTTAATTGAGCCTCTGTCAGGAGTAGTAGCTATCTGGACAAATGGGTTTATGAGGAGCATTAGTTTTTGGTATAGGGAGGTATAAGTGATCTCTTGTCAGTCTAAAGCATGTGCCAGTGGACACAACTGTTTCTTAAACCTCTCAGAGCCACAAAACCCTGAAAACTGATTAAATGTGCAGTAATTTAATCTAGCCCACTTTGTGCTCCTGAAGTAAAAAGTGTTGTGCCACTGGGATATATGTGACTCTCTTTAGACCAAGTCCAGTACACTATACCTTGATTGTGAAATCCTTTTATGATACCTACTTAATTACTGCAATAAGTAAAACTTCAGAGATAGGAAAACTCCACAGATTTCCTGTCAGATATACCCCTGATATTACGATACGTTAGAATGTGTAAATTTAAGCCAAATAAGGAGAGGAAAGGAAAAAAATAAGGTCTTCCGTGGGCCTTTAGTGTGTAAACATCTGCTGGTGTTTTAGAAGGTTTTTTGGCTGATTTCAGCAGAAGAGAAATTGGCAATTAATCTGAAGTGTTTTGGTTTCAAGGAAAATTATTATGGAATGTTTGTATACAAGGATTAAATATTAGAAGGCAAAAAATTAACACATTTCTATGGAATGTTTTCTCAAGAGAAACCCCAAATATCTAATCTTGGGGTTTTATTCTACACACAAAAGATATAATCCAACTTGTAGTCTTATGAATTACATAAAATATTAGACAATATCTAGATGTACCTGAAATGTAAGCAGACTTTAGCTTCAATTCCCCAAATTTCCCATTCTCCCAGCATTCCTAGATGGACTAATTTCTTAATTTGCCAGGTGACTTCATGGTCTTTCCTTTCTCTTATTTGCAAATCCTTAATTTATTCATCCTCTGATATAAATGGAAAAAGTCCTGATAGACATTTTCTTTGTATTTCAACAGATAAACAAATGAGGACCTGATAGTGATTTTTTGGGCATTATTGACTATGTGTTTACGATTGTCAATCTGGGTAAAGAAGTGGACGTGTTTAAGAACATTTAGTATAACTTTTTCTAGCACTCTTGAAACCTTACTGTTTGTATTGGAAATTAACCCAAATCCTTACATAATGATTTTTTATTCATCTGCTATGTGATATCATCTTTAAAGGAAAACAAATTCTTATTGAGAAATGACTTCCTTTAGACTATAGTTTATATATTAATAAAAATGGTTAGGATCTCATTTGTACTAAGGTGGAATCCACTATTATTTATCCTCAGAATACTACCTATTTTAATGTCTTCTTATTTAATAAGTAATGCAAAATATTTTATTTAATCTCACTCCTTTTCAAATGAAGTTGGAAATAGTAATTTATTCATGTTAATTGACAATGAGATATTGTCTTATCAGCAGCAAAATGAATTATTAGTCAAAATTTGAAGACTCTAGCTGTGGCCTGGGGCAAGTTGATTGCCCTCAGTAGAACTGTATATGGGATGACTGTTTTGACCATTTAACTTGAAAATTTAGAAGCAAGAGTGCTTAAATGTCTTTCTCATTTAAATTCGAAAATCTCATTACCTACAAAAGTGTCCTATCTAAATGAGTAGCTGTTCCATTTTCTGCAGGCAAAATTCTGCAAACGGAAAAAGAATATAATATTGCTGCCAACAGTGAACTATTTCAAAGCTACCACTCTAGCTCTCTATTTAAAAATATTTTAGTAAGTCAGCTTTTGATCAGTAGAGTTCTGCAATGAACAGGGTGGATTAATTTTCTTTCCCTCACAGAAGAGTACCAAACCTGTGAGAAGTTGATTGGAGAGTCAACATTTATAATGGGAGGAATCAGAAGGCCAGGGAGAAGCGATGCTCACTCTGACAGTGCATACAGATGGATTAAATACCAGTGGACATGCTCCCTCAACATAAACTGCAAGTAAGCAGGGTAAAAGAAAGTTTTTAACATCTAATCAGGGTCAAAGTCATACAGAAGAGCAAGGGTTGGCCCCAGGAAGCATGAAATGCTAGAAAGTGAAAATTAGACAGGGCAGAGTAGGAAATGCTGGGGAATCCTCTAAATTAATTGAAAAATAGAAATAGGTTATGTAAAACTTCAGTGTAAGATAATGAGAAAAAATATTTTAAATTTAATGCAAAGACTATTTTAAATGCAAGGTATAATTATGAAAGAATGAGATAATAAAAGACATTTCAGCAGCAAAAATCAGAAACTGGAAGCCACATGAATTTGGCTGCACATAGGAATGTCCAGATTGAAACTCATAGTGCTAAAAAAAATAAAATAAAATAAGAAGCAGCAGCAGCAGCTTGAAACTCCACTTGGAGGAAAAAAAAATACTTTTCAATGAGTCCCTATTTCATTAAGAAGCAAATTATTTACAATTCTGTACAGGAACCTACAAGAATTGCTCACATCATAGCCTTGCCCCTCCAACCTCATTGCCCGTTTTCTTCACTTTGCTGTAGCCACTTTGACCTCCTTGCCCTTCCTTAGACATGTTATCTTTCACACCTGTATTAATAGCTTCTTCTGCCTGCAGTTCTTGTCCCAGATATCAGCATGGCTTGGTCCTTCACGTGCTTCAAATCACTGTCACACTGACTACTCCATTTAATTTTGCAACCCCACCCATCATTCCCTATTTTCTTTATAGTGCCTTAGTCTTTCTCCATAGCAGTTATTGTATTTTAAAGTATTATTTAATTCATTTATTTGCTATGAATATTGCTTACTAGTAAGTCTATTTCTGGTTCTTTCCTTGTAAAATATGACCTGTATGAGGGCATGACTTTTTGTCTGTTTTGTTTATTGGTTTATCCTATGTACTTAAGACAATTATGAATATCACCTTCCACCCCAAATTAGAATTCTAGATATTCCTAAAGTTTTGGAAGATCTTGTAACAGCGGACATGTACTACCTTATGAAAAAATGTGTCTAGATCCTAGTAGTACATATATCTTTTATATGAAGAATTAATTCTTATGTTTATAAAGTGGCAATTATTCTTTTTGGCTCCCTGAAAATGAAGCTTAGAGTTCTCACCATTTAAGACCAACCTTGTGCTGATCTCTTTACTTTTCTTTTTCAAATACTAAAGTTAAAAGGAAATTTATGTATACTTTTTGTCAATATCTTCATCTAAAATGGAACTATAAATAACGAAGAATAAAAGGCATTACTTTAGGGAGGTAAAAAAGATTTCCTTTATTTAGCTTTAATATGCACTTAAATAACTCTGGTGAAACAAACATGGCATGCTTTGCTCACTACATTATTTTTTGACCCTAAGGGAATATGAATTTGAGGTCTCTAAATATAGGGTATGAATGGAGTAATGGTCTCAACTAACATGGTGGATTGGGGCCAAATCATGAAATAACTTTTTTGCTATATTAAGAATTTTACAACTGATGTTGAATGAAGCTCCAAACAGAAAGTTGACACAAGTTTGTTTTAATCATTTTTATTTCAATTTATTTTTGATTGAAGCTTTTATTTTTTTTTATTATTTTTTTTATTTCAGCATATTATGGGGGTACAGATGTTTAGGTTACGTATGTTGCCCTTGCCCACGCCCCCCAAGTCCAAGTTTCAAGTGTGTCCATCCCTTGGATGGTGTGCATTGCACTCTTTGTGTATGCATATTCCCGTCCCCTCGTACCCCCCTCCCCCCTGCCCGACATCCAATAGATGTTTTTTCTTTTATATGCATTTATGTGTTGATCGGTTAATACCAATTTGATGGTGAGTACATGTGATGCTTGTTTTTCCATTCTTGGGATACCTCACTTAGTAGAATGAGTTCCAGCTCTATCCAGGAGAATACTATATCACCATTGTTTCTTAAAGCTGAATAGTACTCCATGGTATACATATACCACACTTTATTAATCCACTCATGTATTGATGGACACTTGGGTTGTTTCCACATCTTTGCAATTGTGAATTGTGCTGCAGGTGCAGGTGTCTTTCTTATAGAGTATCATTTGTTCTTTTGGGTAGATGCCCAGTAATGGGATTGCTGGATCAAATGGTAGTTCTACTTGTATCTCTTTAAGGTATCTCCATATTGCTTTCCACAGAGGTTGCACTAGTTTGCAGTCCCACCAGCAGTGTATGAGTGTTCCTATCTCTCCACATCCATTCCAGCATCTGTTGTTTTGGGACTTTTTGAAGAAAGCAATTCTCACTGGAGTTAGGAGAAATCTCATTAAGATGTGTATCAGAACAGCAAAAAATGACTCTCAGCCTCTTTACTTCCCACATAAAACATGTGTTGACACCTCCAGATGTCTTTTACACACCAATTCCCATAGCTATAACTCTGTCAGTCAATGAGGTAGATAAATTCTACTTACCTAGAGGTATAAACAAATATAACTGCCCCCAGGCATTCCTTTCAAAAACAAGGACTTGACTTAGGTATTTGAAATAAACTATCTTGGTAGAAGGTCACATTAGAGGCCCTACAAACCTGTGCTCTTATCTGATATAATTCTCACTTCAGAGCCCCTAACAATTCATAACATGAATTTCTTTTTGGGCTCACCATGTGTACTCTCAGGACTGCATTTTTGGACAGAAGACCTGGTATTGACTTGTCTCCCTGTCGGAAATATGAAGGTTTGCATCTTAGTTGTGGTTGTGGATATAAAGTAAACACCATCAATAGATCATGTAGCCCTCAGATGGCTGTGAAAGTCTCCCTAAAATGAGACTATTCTTGGTTATTTAGGCAACCTTCCTGGAAAGAAAGGTAACACTTTATGCATGCCCTATGAGCTGTTACCCCTGTGATGGGAATCATCCAATTAAAAAAGAGAAATGGAATTTGTCCATGACTTTAGCTGATGGGAATCATCCAATCAAAAAAGAGAAATGGAATTTGTCCATGACTTTAGCTGATGGGAATCATCCAATCAAAAAAGAGAAATGGAATTTGTCCATGACTTTAGCTGAAGTTTTCAGTGATATCACTTTGGCATTAGAAAGCATTCAGGTCAGTTTCAACTTATTAGTAAGGATTGCTATGAATTATGGAATTGTCCTAGATTTCCTCTTTGCAGGCCAAGGTGGAATTTGGATGATTGTTAATACATCCTTCCCAGTGTGGATTAATGCCTTGGGATAGCTGAAAAGATTATAAATCTAATAGAATTTAATAAAAAAGTCATGTGACTTCTAAGGTAGGCCCTGGTGGTTTATGGGATTTGTTCAACACGGAGGTCAGTACTCATGTTGGCTTTATTTTGCTGCTGGGAAACTTATTGGCAGTAGCCTTAATTAAATGTTAAATGAGACAATTTAATACATATGGTCTCAGGCTTTGTAGGCCAGATTAATCAGAATGGCTGACCAAGTGGCGTATTCATGGAGAATCTTGTCAGAAGACAAGAAAGATAGTATAAAAATAAAGGGTGAATATTGTTGAGAGACGTGAGCAAGACGCTAACTGCCTCCTTTTTTTTAACCATCTGTTTAAAGATGTTTTCATAGTGCACAGCCTTGAGATATATAGTGTCTCATTTCAAAGAAAAATACAGACTTGCTTACTAGTATTATAAATATCTACTATTATGAAGATGATGTTCTCCTTCAGAGAAGAGGGTAAGCATGCTTACTACCCATTAAAACAGCCAAGTTCCATAAGTTCAGGAGTTTTTTGTTTTGTTTTGTTTTGTTTTCCTGTGATACAATCCAGAATATGTGCTGGCATCCATCTGTGCTCATTCTCATTGCCTCTGCAGGACTTGGGGGCAAAGGGAACTAACGCAAGTATGTGAATGCTCATGTTATTAATACTTTCTGTGCCATAAGTAATAAAGTCCCTGGTCTTGGACCAGGAGTCTCATATCTTCAGCCAAGTTCAATGAAGACATGGCAAGATAACATATTAATTTGCAAGTAGGGGCCGGGCGCGGTGGCTCACGCCTGTAATCCTAGCACTCTGGGAGGCCGAGACGGGCGGATTGTTTGAGCTCAGGAGTTCAAAACCAGCCTGAGCAAGAGCGAGACCCTGTCTCTACTAAAATTAGAAAGAAATTAATTGGACAACTAAAAACATATATAGAAAAAATTAGCCGGGCATGGTGGCGCATGCCTGTAGTCCTAGCTACTCGGGAGGCTGAGGCAGGAGGATCGCTTGAGCCCAGGAGTTTGAGGTTGCTGTGAGCTAGGCTGACGCCACGGCACTCTAGCTCGGGCAACAGAGTGAGACTCTGTCTCAAAAAAAAAAAAAAAAAAAAAAAAAAAAATTGCAAGTAGGGTAAAGTCTAAGTCCATTCATAGTTCTTGACACCCTTGGACCATTTATAGACTACTAATTCATCTTGAAAAATAAAATGACCGAATCATGGAAGCAGAAAATTTGTCATTTCTGCATGTATTTATGTATTAAGTATTTACTAAATACTCAATACATTTTATGTTGAGAATCTCTTAAACATATATGTGCATATATATATATATATACAAGCACACATATATGAAAAAAGGTTGCACTATAAGACTATCAATTACAAAATTACATAATGCTTTCAAAATCATACAGTCATCAATTGAAAATAATAAAAAAGAAATAAAAAAGCATACTTTGCTGTTATATGAGGACACAATATTTAGTTACCTCATTAAGACTGAATGTTATAATAATCTTTAATCTTTCCCTAGGCAACTATATTTAATATTAGAAGCTTCTTCTAGTTAAAACAACTTGGTCAAAATTCCCAAGAAAGGGATAAAGTAGGTATTTATGTAGTTCTATTAAAAATGAAGGTCAGCTTTGCAGCCAGTAAAGGATTCATTAGTAGCAGGCTGCTAGCCCCTGGAAACCTTCTCCCTCAGATGCATTATGGAACTTATTAGTAGTAGGAACTTTGTATAATGAGTCTGATTACCACGATCCTGCAGTATATCCTCCTCCTTCACCTCCCCACAATCTGCATATTTTGTTTCATATAAATTGTCATTTTTCTTGGTTGACTGCCAATTTGCTACAGTAATGAAAATGTTACAAATTAAAAGCCACTATCAGGACAGGATGCCCATATAAAAGATACTGAATATAGACTCTCCCCAGTGGTTGGAGAGGAGAGCTCATAACAAAGATATGTATTTGGAGGATTATGATTGCTCTTATCATCCTAGATGTATCAAAGGTTAAAGATAACTTCAGACCTTCAGATATCCAAGAAGGGGAAAATGGAGAGCGGAGAATTTTTTTTGACAAGCTTTCATTTTTCCTAAATTAATATTCCCTATAAGAACATGTATATAATAGCCTTTCTGTACTTTCAAAGTTAAAGATTAAAAGTGATTTTCCAAAACATTCCCATAATTTCCTGTCCATCATCCAATCCAAAAAAAACTACTTTACCATATTGTAATTATTTATTTACTTTTTTTTCCCTACACTTAACAGTAAACTGTCTTGGAAGCAGAAAATTTGTCATTCCTGAATGTTTATTTCAATTCCTAGATTTTGGCATATAACTACTTGGAACTTGATGAACAGTTTTAAATTAAGTCTTCATTTTAGAGAGCCATAGCTGGTTTTATGCCCAGAAATTCCACTGACATTGTCAAGTTTCTGTCCATGAGGCTATCTTAGATGCAGACAGATGTTATAGGGCAAAATAAAGAAGTCTCAATAATCATGTTGCGCTGGTAACAGTGTCACCCAGAAGATGCACTGTGGATGCACAAGTAAAGGTGTGTCATAATTAAAGGGAAAGACTGAAGAACAACTACAATAAAAATGGCAAAAGCAAACCAACCAACCAACCAACACCAATACCAACAACACTACCCAGAATCTTTCTTACTCCAATTCCACGTAGGACCTTAAACCAAGAGTGACAGGATTCAACATTTAAACTGTAGGACCGAAGCAAGATCATGTGTGAGATAGATGCGAAAACAGGTGGCCTTGACAGAAAAAAAGAATGGAGATGTTCAATAAAGCATTTAATATTTCTTATTGAGCACTCAAGATTTGAACATCCATAAACCAGGAATATCCCTGCCTTTTAGGGGGAGCATCAGGAAAGACTCCCTGACAGTGGACAAACTTAGCCTGACTGCCCATCACAGAACTCAGCCAAAGAACTATTAATAGTAGGTTAAAAATCCATTTCTCCCAGCTCACCCAATGGGTGAGATCTAGCTTCCCTTTGATTTTGACAAGGAAAATGATGATTAAAGGGAAATTTTAACTAAGAATATGAGGCAAAATGAAGTAACTGAATAAAATATCAGTAGTTAAAAGAAAGACTTGTTTTCAGTAATTAAACATAATTTGATTATTGTTTTAAGACATTAAATACATTATAAATATTTATGGCTAGGAAGAAAAAATTCCTTCTGGATTTCAATTATACACCTCAAACCTTTGAACACTTTGTGTCTTCCTTTTATTTTCCACTTTTTGTCTCTTCATAACTCAGGGCAATTGACCTATTTTCAAGTTTACTAGTTCTCATTTTAAAATAATCTCCATTAAAAACATTTATTGAGTTTTTTTACACATATTTGACACACATTTACTGTATTTATTTAATGTATTTACAATACTAACTTATACTACTGATAAAACTCTCTTTCAAGTTGCTGGCCTTTCTGTTCCCTCCTCCCTCTAAAGGTAAAATTATTTATTTCTTTTCTCAAACCAAGAAAATATGAGAGCTTGTTTTCCACTGAGTCATGGCCTTGTGAAGTCTACTACCAATTAGCTGTGTTGGCAACTACAATATTTCTTTTTCCTCCACCCTCAGCTTTATAAAGGAACACTTGACAAATAAAAATTGAATGTATTTACAGTATACAACATGATATTGTACTGTGTGTGTGTGTGAGTGTATAGCATTAACATATCCATCACTTCATATATATATATTTTTGTGGTGAGAACATTTAAGATTTAGTCTCTTGGCAATTTTCAACTATACGATACATCATTATTAACTATAGTCACTGTGCTACATAGTAGAACTCCAGAATTTATTAATCCTGTGAAGTGATATATCATTGTGGTTTTAATTTGCATTTTCCCGATGATTTTTGATGGTGAGCATTTTTTCGTACATGTATTGCCCATTTATATGAATTCTTTTGAGAAATATCTGTTACAGTACTTTGCCAATATTTTAATGGAGTTATTTGTTTGGCTGCTCCTGAGTTGTTTGAGTCCTTACACATTTGGGACATTAACCCCCTTATTAGACACGTGGTTTACAAATATGTTCTCTGAATTCATAGGTCTGTTTACTGTTCTGATTATTATTTCTTTTTTGCTATACAGAAGTTTTTAGTTTTATATAATCCTGTTTGTCAATTTTGCTTTTATTGTTTTTCCTTCTGAGGTCTTATCCAAAGCATCATTACCCTGATCAATGTCAAGAAGCTTTTTCCATATGTTTTCTTCTAGTAGTTGTGCAGTTTCAGGTCTTTTTTTTCTACTGTTACTTTTATTTATTTATGTTTTTAATTTTTCATTTCAGCATATTACGGGGGTACAAATGTTTAGGTTACATATATTGTCTTTGCCCCACCCGAATCATAGCTTCAAGCATGTCCATCCTCCAGACAGTGTGTACCGTACCCATTAGGTGTGAATATATTCATCCCCTCCTCCCTGCAACCTTCCTGACAGCTGATGAATGTTACTACTATAAGTGCACATAAGTCTTGATATATTAATACCAATTTGATGGTGAATACATGTGGTGCTTGTTTTTCCATTCTTGTGATACTTCACTTAGTAAAATGGGCTCCAGCTCTATCCAGGATAATACAAGAGGTGCCACATCATCATTGTTTTTTGGGCAGTTTCAGATCTTATGTTTAAGTCTTTAATCCATGATGAACTGATATTTTTTTGGTAGGAAGTGAGATAAAGGTTCAATTTCACTCTTCTGCAATGTGGATATCCAGTTGTTCCAATAACATTCACTGAAAGGCTTGTCCTTTCCTCATTATATTTTCTTAGCACCTTTGTTGATGATCAATTGACCAGAAATTCATGGATTTATTTTTGTCCCATTAATCTATATGTTTTTTTGTGTGTGTCAATACCATGCTATTTTGATTACTATGGCTTTGTAATGTACTACATATAAGTGACATCATGTAGTATTTATCCCTTTGTGCCTGGCTTATTTCACTTAGTGTAATGAGATTTGGTAGTGTGATGCATCCTACTTTGTTCTTTTTGCTCTATTTGTTTTGACAATTTAGGGTCTATTGTGATCCCATATGAATTTAGGAATTTTTCCATTTCTGTGAAAAATGTCATGGATATTTTGATAGGAATTTTATTGAATATGTAGATTGTTTTGGGTAGTATAGACATTTTAACAATATTTATCCTCTCAATCTATGAACACAGGATATATTTTCATTTATTTTTATTTACTCCATTTCAATAATGTTTGGTACTTTGCAATGTACAGATAATTCACCTCTTTGGTTAAATTTATTCCTAAATATTTTATTTTTATAAAGTAAATTAAATTGTTTTTAAAAAATTTTTAGGGATAATTCAATTTTTATAGAAACACTACTGATTTTTATGTGTTGATTTTGTATCCTGCAACTTTACTGAATTTGTTTATTAATTCTTAACAGTTTTAAGGTAGAGTCTTCAGGGTTTTCTGTATACAAGATCATGTCATCTATAAAAGATCCAGTTTTATTTCTTCCTTTTAGATTTGAATGACTTTTGTTTCTTTTTCTTGCCTAATTTCTCTGGCTAGGAAATCCTAGTATTATGTTGAATAGAAGTGTTAACAGTGGAAGATCTTGCCTCACTCCTGGTGTTAAAGGAAAAGCTTCCAAATGTTCACCATTGAAAATGATGTTAGCTGTAGGCTTGTGGTATATGGCATTCATTTTATACCTAATTTGTTTAGAGTTTTTAATGATGAAAGGATATTGATTTTTGTCAAATGGTTTCTCTGCATTTATTGAGATTATCTTATGACTTTTGTCCATCATTCTGTTAATGTGGTATACCACATCAAATTATTTGTGTATTTTGAAATACCCTTGTATCTCTGGAATAAATCTTATTTGGTTTTGGTAAGTGATGCTTTTAATGTACTGTTGAATCTACTTTGCTTGTACTTTGTTGAGAATTTTTGCATCTATGCCCAGTAGGAATATTGGCCTGTGATTTTGTTTTTCTTGTAATGGATTTGGAAAATTCCTTCTTCGTGAATTTTTGAAAGAGTTTGAGAAGGATTAGTATTAGTTATTCTTTAAACATTTGATAGAATTCAGCAATGAAGACATTAGGTTTTCTTGGGCTTTTCTTTGATGGGATATGTTTTATGACTAATTTATTCCCCTTACTCATTATTGGTCTGTTCAGATTTTCTATTTATTTATGATTAAGTCTTGGTAGGTTACATGTGTCTAGGAATATATCTATTTCTTCTAAGTTATCTAATTTTTGGTATATAATTGTTGACAGTATTCTCTCATAATTCTTTATATTTCTGTAGTATCAGTTGTAATGACACCTCTTTCATTTCTGATTTTATTTGAGTCTTCTCTATCTTTTTTTCACTTAGTACAGCTAAAGGTTTTGTTCATCTTCTAAAAACAAGTATTAATTTTGTTGATGGTTTCTATTGTTTTTCTAGCCATTATTTCATTTATTTCTATTTTGACCTTTATTATTTCCTTCCTTCTATTAACTTGGGGCTTAATTTTTCTGTATATCAAGTTCCTTGAGGTATAACATTAGGTTGTTTACTTAAGATTGCTCTTCTTTTACAATGTAGGCATTTATTGATGTAAACTTCCCTCTTAGAACTGCTTTTGCTTCATTTCACAAGTATAGGTATGTTGTGTTTGTTTCCATTTTCATTTGTCTCAACATATTTTTTAATTTGTGTTACATTTTTTGATTCATTTGTTTTTCAAAAGTGTATTGTCTAATTTCCATATATTTGTAAATTTTTCTAAATTCCTCTTGCTATTGATTTCTGGTTTCATATGATTGTGCTTAGAGATTTTTATTTAGTCAAATTTGTTAAGACGTATTTTGTGACCTAACATGGGATGTATCTTGGAGAATACTCTGTGTGTACTTGAGAAGAATGTGTATGGTGCTGGTGCTTGATGAAATCTTCTATATATGTCTATTAGGTCTACTTAGTCTAAAGTGTACTTCACATCCAAATTTTCCTTATTGATTTTCTGTCTTATTGATCTATTCATTAAAAGTAGGTTATTGAAGTCCCCTTCTTGTTATTGAATAGCTGCCAATTTCTCCCTTCATATATGTTAATATTTGTTTTACATATTTAGGTGCTGTAATGTGTGCAAATATATGTTAAATTGTTACATCCTCTTGATCAATTGACTTCTTTATCATTATATGACTTTCTTTGTTCCTTAAGAGTGTTTGTGACTTAAAACCTATTTATTTTGATGCAAGTATGCCCATACCTACTCTCTTTTGGTTTCCATTTGCATGGAATTGTTTTTTGTTTTGCATCCTTTTGCTTTAGTCTATGTGTGCCCTTAAATGTGAAGTGAGTCTTTTTTAGGAAGCATATAGTTGGGTTGTGCTATTTTTATTTTCAACTCAAACACTCTGTGTCTCTTGAATGTCAAATTTAGTTCATTTACATTTAAAAGAGTTATTCATAGGTAAGAATTTTCTATTCTCACTTGGTTAATTGTTTTCTCATTTTTTTGAAGATCTTTTATTTTTTTCTTCCACTCTTTCTATCTTTGTGATTTGCTGATTTCCTCTAATAGTATGCTTTGATTTGTTTATCTTCTTGTATCTTGTATAAGTTTTTGTTTTCGGGTTATCATGAGGATTTTGTAAAATATCTTAAGTTATGCCAGTCTATTTTAGGGGCATAAGGACTTAACTTCAAGTGCATACAAAAGCACTGCACTTAACACCCCCATTTACTTTTTTTGATGCCACTGTTTACTTCTTTTTACATTGTGTGTACATTCACAAATCATTGTAAGAGCTGTAGTTCTTTTAAACACATTTGTCTTTTAACCTTTTACTAGAGTTATCAGTGACTTACAGACCACCATTACCTTATTAGTATACTCTAAACTTGATTTATATTTACCTTTACCAGGGGGTTTTATGGTTTCATGTGTTTTCATGTTACTATTTAATGTACTTTCCTTTTAGCTTGAAGAACTTCCTTGGCATTTCTTAAATGGCAAGTAGTGGTGATGACTAAGCTTTTGTGTCTAGAACATCTTTATCTCTCCCTTATTTCTGAATAACAGCTTTCCAGATACGGTACGCATGGTTGGCTGTTTCTTTTTCTTCTTTCAGTACTTTGAAAATATCACTGCACTTTCTGCTGGCCTGCAAGGTTTCTGCTAAAAAATTTGCTTATATCCTGCTTAATTTTCCCTTGTATGTTATATGCTTCTTTTCTCTTACTCTTACCAAAATTTTCTCTTTGTCGTAATTCACCACATAAACAGAAGCAAAACCAAAAACCATATGATTCTCTCAATAGATGCAGAAAAAGCATTTGACAAAATTCAACACCCTTTTATGATAAGAACGCTTAACAAAATAGGCATAGACGGGGCTTACCTAAAAATGATACAAGCCATTTATGACAAACCCACAGCCAACATCAT
>NW_012148919.1:2514979-2602426 GCF_000956105.1 Propithecus coquereli
TGATATAGCACCTCTTGTATACTCCTGGATAGAGCTGGAACGCATTCTACTAAGTGAGGTATCCCAAGAATGGAAAGACAAGCATCACATGTACTCACCATCAAATTGGTATTAACTGATCAACACATAAATGTACATATAAGAAAAACATCTATTGGATGTCGAGCAGGGGGGAGGGGAGAGGAGGGGACGAGTATATGCATACACAAAGAGTGCAATGTGCACTATCTGAGGGATGGACACACTTGAAACTCGGACTTGGAGGGGGGCAAGGGCAACATACGTAACCTAAACATCTGTACCTCCATAATATGCTGAAATAAAAAAAAAAAATTCCCTTTGTCTTTGGTGCTGACAGTTTACTATAATATATTTTGAGGAAATCTCCTTTGGGTTATATCTGATTGGAGATTTTTGAGCTTCATGTACCCAACCCATATGTTTACATCTTTCCCCAAATTTGGGATACTTTTAGCCATTATTTCTTTATATAAGCATTCTGTTCTTTTTCTGTCTCTTCTTCTGACATCCTATAATGCAAAAGTTAGCTTTCTTGATAACTTTCCATATATTTTTTTTTGGCTTTTTGAAGTTCCTTTTCATTCTTTTTTTTCTTTTATCTCTTTTGACTAGATGATTTAAATGATCTGTCTTCAAATTCACTTATTCTTTGTTTTGGTTGATCAAGTCTACTATTGAACCACAGTATTGCATTTTTTAGTTTATTCTTCAGCTCCTAAATTTCTTCATGTGTGTGTGTGTATGTGTTTTCTATCTGTTGAGCTTTTGATTTTGTTCTTGTATTGTTTTTCTGATTTTGTTAAGTTATTTATCTGTTCTTTTCTTATAGATTGCTGAGTTTCTTTAGAACAATTATTTTGAATTCTTTGTCAAGCAATTTTTGGGTCTCCAATTATTTGATGTTGATAATTGAAAGTTATTTTATGCCTTTATTGGTATCATGTTTTCCTTACTCTTTATGTTCCTTATAGTTTTGCATAAGTTGTCTGCACATTTAGAGAGGCAGTAACCTCTTCCAGACAATAAGAACTGCCTCAGTAAGGAAAGACTTTCACCGGCAAGGGGTATGCTAGAGCATGCTGTGGCACCGATTCTAGCATGGGTATGTGCAGCATCTCCACATCTGGAGGGGCATGGTGTCCCATCAGCTCAGGCAGCTAATTTTCATGACATTGACAACTGTGTGGTCCTTGGTGGCAAGAGTTGTGGGAGTGGGAATTCAGTAGTGCCTGTAAGGGATGTTGGTGTCCTTAGCAGTGCCTCTGGGTTCAGTGGCAAGAAATCAGTACAGGCAACTATAGGGCTAAAGTCAGCTTTATGCATGCATTCAGCTATGGAGGGCTAGCTACTATCATGTGCATGGCATGTGATGTCATCTGTGGGCATGTACACGGTGGCATGGGCTGGGACCAGGAACAGGAACCAGGACTGACCCTAGGCATATGTATGGCAATGGAGGCCAGCAGTCTCTGTGTATACAACTATAGGTATCAGAACTGGTGTCATGCATGTACACAGTTTCAAGGGACAGCTGCAGGTTAATAAAAGGGTCAGGCCAGCTGTGTATGCATGCATAGCTGTGGGATCTGAGCTGAAAGTATGCACATACATGGCTCAAGCATGGTCATGGGGGCAGGCACAAAATGGCCAGCTGGTTGTTTGTATGCCTAAGTGTGGGAGCCAGGGTTTCCAGTGAGAATGTAGGGATTAGCTGGGGACACATGTAAGGGAGTGGGGTGGTGATAGAGATCAAACAGCTATATGCACATGCATAGCTGCAGGAACCAAAGCTGCTGGTTTGTGTAAGCCCAGTGGCAGAGGTTAGCTGCAGGCACATGGATGGTGGTAGAAAACGGGACTTGTGATGTGGGCTCAAGACTGTATCCAGGCATATATGCAGTGGCTGCTCTGGGTCCTTGAGCCAGGACATCCATGGTGGCAGCAGCTGTGGTGGTTTCAGGGAGAGCGGAAGCACAGAGGTGGTGGCTCAGGAACCTGGAGACTTAGAAGGCAAAAACTGTAGTCCCAGCAGTGGCAAAAGCTACAGCAGTCCACTATGGCTATCCTAACTGTTGGTTTTTCAGCAGTGAAAGGTACTGGGGTATTCTGTGGAGCAAAGACTCTGGGATCCACAGCAGTGAACACTACCAGGTTGTCAGTCGTTAGAGCTGGAAGGTATACATGGCAGCTTCAAAGGCTACTGAGGTCCTTAGCAGAGAAGATTGTTCAAATCTTGTACAGAGCATAGTGGCTACTGCCATGTGGCTGATACTGCTAAGCTTTGTCCTTCATTTTTCCCAGCCATCTCCAGGTGTTTTAGATATCCTGGTCTCCCTAGCAAGCTGGTCATTCAGGCAGTGCACTATAAGACTTAAAAATCTGTTTGTTCACTCTGCTTTCTTTTCCCTGCAAAGGGGACTTGAATGCTGGGAAGTGCTATGTCCATGCTGAGCAGTGCTGGCCTGTGGTATGGGATGATACAAGTTAATAAAACTGTTCTTCCTATTCCTTTTGTGCATTTTTTTCCTGTATAGCTGAAACATCTAAAGTGGTCTGAGCTCTCCCAGAGTTACTTTTATTCATGGATAACTGTCCAATTGTTGTTCTTTCGTGGGGAGATAAAGGCTAGGATCTCCTTCCCTGCTATCTTATTGATGTCAGTCCTCATTGAGTTCTTGATTTCAATTAAATTAATTTTCAGTTCTAGAATATACACTTGGTCATGTAGCATAAGTTACCGTTCACTGAAGAAAATCTCAAACTACTCGTTTCTTTCCTTAAAAAGAGTATTTATTTTAAATTCAGTGAATTTAGGTATATTTTGGGACCTAAGATAAAGTTCTCTTTCTCCAAAGCAGATGTACGTTTTCTTTTGGACGGGCATCTAAGGACCCTAGCAATACTGATTCAACTTCATGCAATTACACATTTAAGTAGGCTTAAAAATCAGACTCAGTTTCTGAAAACTGGTTCATTTCTAGGTCACCCTCACTTTCAGGGTATAAACTTTCATGGTTAAAATCTAAATTTTGTGAACATGAATATGTGTGTGGAGGGGTGGGAGGACAGAAGTAGAAAGAAGTGAGGAGTGGGAGTTATTAAGTTTACTCTCTTTGGTAATCTTTTACATCCATGTTTATTTTTGAAAGCTTTGCTCCACTTCTCTGTTTTTCATTTGCCTCTTCAGGAATCTGTAGATGGATACAGTGCAGGAGTGTCCCCAAATTCAGAATTTATATCTCTAACTTTTCATCTTCTCCTGAATCCTTCTTGGTATTTCATCACTGCCCTGTGAAGCTCTCCAAAGTTGTCAGAGACTTTTAATTATTATTCCACTTTTTAAAGTATTTTTCTATAGTTATTTAATTTGATATTAGCAGAAGTTTTGAATTGGATTTAAACACTAAATATAAGAGAATAAGCCGAACGATTATAACAATTTTTATTTACAATTATAACAGCATTCTCTTTGGGATATGATGAGAGTTTAGATAAGACTGCATTATGAACTATATTCAAGTGTAATAATTTTCACCTGTGTTCATAAGATTTCAAGATTTCTCAGAGACCACAAGGAATGTAGCTTGGTACAAGATAAATGGATGTGGCACCCTTAAGTCAGTAAGAACAGCCTTTACTTTACATATATATTTATATACATTCCTTTGAAGAAAGTGTTCTTTTTGCTTAAAAGTATGGAAATCTATGATGTTTTTCAAGGTATTAAGAATTTTTAAGCTTCATGATGACAGGAAAATTGTCTGTCTATTTCACCATTATTATTCTAACATATACCATAGTACCTGTCATGCTGTAAGTGCTCAATCAAATGGATTATTCAGAAAACTATTAAATACATATTATGGTATCCACATAAATAAAATTGAAATAATTTGTGATATTTAATTCTTTTTGTTTTCTATTAAATTTTAAAATTCTCATAATATAAGCTTTATTGATATATAACTTACATATCATAAATCTCACCTTTCTTACGTGTACAATTCAATGGTTTTTAGGATATTTACAATTGTTCCATTATTATCATATCCTAATTTTTGAACATTTCATTACCCTAGAAACAGACCTTGTACTCCTTGGCAGTCACTCTCTGTTCCCTACCAACAGCACCATCTCTTGCCCAACCCCAGGCAAGCAATACCTATTTTCTGTCAACCTAGATTTGCTTATTCTGAGCATTTCATATAAATGGATTCATATAATATATAGTCTCTGTAACTGCCTTCTTCCATTTAGTGTAATACTTTTGAGGTTCATTCATGTTGTAGTGTATGTAAGTACTAATTTCTTTTTTTATTGCTGAATAATTTTCCATATTATGGGTATATCACATTTTGTTTACTCTTTCATCAGTTGATGCGCATGTGGGAAATTCAAATCACAGTTAGAATCAGATACATGTTTAGACCCATCATAGTAGGCATAATAAAAATGACAGACAATGACAAGTTTGGTGAAGACATAGAGAAATTGGAAACCTCATACGTTGCTGATGGAAATATAAAATGGGGTAGACAATTTGGGAAACAGTTTGGCAGTGCCTCAAAATGTTAAATATAGAGTTACCATATTACCCAGCAAATGTATTCCTAGGTATTTACCGAAGAGAAATAAAAATATCAATGTAAAACTTATACACAAATGTTTACTGCAGCTTTATTTACAATAGGCAAAGTTTAAATAACCTGGTTAGTCTTTTAATATGCATAATATTTTATTTTTCATGCCTTTAAAAAGTATTTATGTTTTAATTGATACAGTTACTATGATTTATTTTTCTATTTTCTGTCCTTAGCTAATTTTGAGTGATAATTTATCTGATGTGGCAGTGTTGGAATTTTTTTCCCCTCCCAGTATAAATCAGCTAGCACATATCACCTTCATTCATTTGTTGGTTAATCACAAATATTTTATTGATATCTACTAGAATTATAGCAGTTATGTGAGATTTTTTAAAAGACTAAGAACATATTATTTATCAGAGTGTCAGGCACAAAGTGGACCCTTAAACATGTATTGAAATCACAAATAAGTAAATACATAAATACACAGACATACCTTGTTTTTATGGTACTTTGCTTAATTGTGCTTTGTATATTTATTACCCTTTTTTTACAAATTGAGGTTTGTAGCAAACCTGAGTCAAGAAAGTTTATTGGTGTCATTTTCCAATAGCATGTGCTCACTTCATTTCTCTGTATCACATTCTGGTAATTCTTGCAATATTTAATACTTTTTTCTTATTGTTAAATCTGTTATGATGATCTGACATTAGTGATCTTTGATATTACTATTGTAATTGTTTTGGGGCACTATGAACCATGTCTGTATAAGATGGCAAACTTAACTGATAAATGTTGTACATATTCTGACTGTTACACCCACTGGCCTTCCCCCATCTCTCTCCCTCTCCTTAGGCTTTCCTATTCCCTGAAACATAATAATATTGAAATTAGGCTAACTAATAACCCTACAATGGCCTCTAAGTATTCAAGTGAAAGGAAGAGTCCTACATTTCTCTCTTTAAATCAAAAGCCAGAAGTGATTAACCTTAATGAGAGAGGCATATTGAAAGCTGAGATAGGCCAAAAGCTAGGCCCCTTGCTCCAAACTGTTAAGCAAGTAGTGAATGCAAATGAAAACTTTTGCAAGGAAATTAAAAGTGCTACTCCAGCAAACATAGGAATGATAAAGCAAAATGACATTTTTGCTGATATGAAGAGAGTTTTAATGGTCTGGATAGAAGATCAAACCAGCCATAACATTTTCTTAAGCCGAAGCCTAATCCAGAGGAAGGCCCTAACTCTCTTTAACTCTCTTAAGGCTGGGAGAGGTGAGGAAGTTGCAGAAGAAAAGTTTGAAGATAGCAAAGTCTGGTTTATGACGTTGAAGAAAAAAGGCTATCTCCATAACATAAAAGTGCAAGTTGAAGCAGCAAGTGATGATGGAGAAGCTACAGCAAGTAGTCCAGAAGATCTAGGTAAGATAATTGATGAAGATGGCTACATTAAACAACTGATTTTCAATCTTAGATGAAATAGACTTATATTGGAAGTAGATGCTATTTAGGACTTTCATAGTTAGAGAAAAGTCAATGCCTGGCTTTAAAGCCTCAAAGGACAGGCTGACTCTCTTATCTGGGGCTAATGCAGCTGGTGACTTTAAGTTGAAACCAATGCTCATTTACTATTCAAAAAAATCCTTGAGCTCTAAAGAGTTATGCTAAATCTACTCTATCTGTGCTCTTTAAATGGAACAACAAAGCCTGATGCCAGGACATCTATTTAGAGCAATGTTTTCTGAATATTTTAATGCCCAATGTTGAGACCTACTGCACAGAAAAAAAAAAAAAATTCCTTTCAAAACATTATTGCTCCTTGACAATGCTCCTTATGTCACTAAAGATCTCTGATGGAGATGTGTAAGGAGATTAATGTTGTGTCTGTTAACACAACAATCATTCTTCAGCCCATGGATCAAGGAATAATTTTGACTTTTAAGCCTTATTATTTAAGAAATACATTTTGTAAGCCTATACCTGTCATACATAGTGATTCCTCTGGTGGATCTGGGCAAAGTAAAGTGAAATACTTGTGGAAAGGATTCACCTTCTAGATGCCATTAGAAACATTTGTTTCACGGGAAGAGGTCAAAATATCCACATTAAAAGGCATTTGGAAGAAGTTGATTCCTAACCTAATGGATGACATTGAGGGGTTTAAGACTTGGGTGGAGGAAGTAACTGCAGAAGTGGTAGAAATAGAAAGAGAACTAGAATTATTATAGAAGTGCAGGCTGAAGATGTGACTGAGTTGCTGCAATCTCATAATAAAGGTTTTAGGGATAAAGAGTTGCTTCTTATGAATAAGCAAAGAAAGCGATTTCTTTAAATGTCAGCTGCTCCTGGTGAAGATGCTATGAACACTGTTGAAATGACAACAAAGGATTTATAATATTACATAAACTGAGGTGATAAAAAATGACATGGTTTGAGAGGATTAAATCCAATGTTGAAAGTTCTATTATGAGTAAAATGCTATGGAACAGCATTGTGTGCTACAAATAAATATTTTACGAAAGGAAGAGTCAATTGATAATAACAAATTTCATCATTGTCTTATTTTAAGAAATTTCCACAATCACCCCACCTTCAGAAATCGCTACCTCGATCAGTCAGCAGCCATCCACATGAAGGCCAGGCCCTCCATCAGCGAAAATATTATGACTCGCTACAGGCTCAGACAATCTTCAGCTTTTCCTAACAATATTTTTTAATTAAGGTATGTACATTGTTTTTTTAGACATAATGCTATTGAACACTTAATAGAGTATAATATAGTGTAAATATAATCTTATATGCACTGGAAAACCAAAAAATTTGTGTAATTCAGTTTATTATGATATTCACTTTATTGCAGTAGTCTAGAATTGAACCGGCAATTTCTCCAAGTTATGCCTGTACTGCCCATGTCTTTAAGATTTATAAAGGCAGTTCTAAGTACAGTAGTACCTTCTTATCCACAGTTTTGCTTTCTTCAGTTTCAGTTACCCATGGTCAACCATGATCCAAAAACAGTACATGGAAAATTCCAGAAATAAGATTCATGAGTTTTAAATTGCATACTGCTCTAAGCAACATGATGAAAGCTTGCATCATCCAGCTCCTTCCTGCCTGGAATGTGAATCATTCCTTTGTCCAGCATATCCACCCTGTACAGTATGGCTATATAAGAAAAAATAAAGTATGTACGTGGTGTGGTACTATCTGTGGTTTCAAGTATCCACTGGGGGTTTCGGGACATGTCTTCTGAGAATAAGGGGGTCTACTGTACTACACAAAGGAACCTACAGAAGGCCATGCAGCAACATGTTAATGATCTCTTCTAAAACTCATGGTTTTCTTAGCAATGAGTAGTCCATCTTACAGTTTAGGATTCTTTTCCAGTTACACTGTGATCCGTATCTCCTTTACGTCTTTCATTTCTCTTTAGTTTGCTATCTTACATAAGTGCTAATACAGTAATATCAACCCAAGGCTGTTAATCAAGGATTTTATCAACACATATATGTTCCTATAACTCATATAATTTTTATTAAAATTTGCTTACATCCCTTTTTTTTTTAGAACAATTGAAAGGATTATTTCTTATGTTATTTATGGTTTTTGCTCTTCTTTTTCATTTTGGTGAAGACAACAAAACTGAATGTGTCCATATATATAATATATATTGCACAAAGTATAAAAAATACAGTTGGCTTAGAGCTGACTTTATTCTTAATTCAAAATGTAGTTCATTTATAAGGATCAAATTGTATGGATGAGTTACATATATTAACTGAGCCTTTTTGTTCATAATTAAAGGTAAGTGATTTATTTCCAAACTGTGTTCTCATTTTAATAGTCAATCTATAATACATGCATGGAAAATAATCAGCTTATTAAAGTTTTGCTGGCTTGTAAATTTTGAATTGAGAACCTAATAAAAATAATTAGAAATTTCATTGTTGTTTCAAGCATTTTACTATGTATCTTAATATTGTTTCATCCTAACAACAATCCTATGAAATACTAGTTTCATTTTACCAATGAGGAAATCAAGACTTAAAGAAGTTATATAATTTTTCAAGGTCACATAGCTAGTGTGTGGCATAGTCCAATGATGAAAGTTTTAATCACAATGTTATTAATACATTAGCCTAGATTTGATGATCTTGGCGTAGTGGTCACAAAATAGATACTTTTCCGATGCATACATTTCTTTAATTATTCTAATATCATCAATCAAACAAATTAAATCTAAACTTTTTCACCGGTTGGTAGCCTCAAATTCCAGCACAGTACGTACACCTATTAAGTGTTCTGAACCAGCAGTGTCTAACGTTTTTTGGCACCAGGGACCAGTTTCATGGAAGACAATTTTCCACAGAGGGGAGACGGGTATGGGGCTGAGGGGGTTGCGCGGGATGCAGGGTGAGGAGGCAGAGGAGCTCAGGTGGTGATGCGTGGCCCTGTTTTCCTAACAGGCCACCGAACTTGGCCCAGGGCTTGGAAATCGCAGCTCTAAACTATGGGATGAATACCTTTTCTGTACAAATCACTTTGTGTCTTTTTAATATAGAAATTTGTTGTCCATCATAAATATCACTTTTGAAAAGGGCTCATGATTATTTGGAAAATAGGGAAAGAGTGAAGACTTGTTTACACACATTTGTTCTTCTAAATTCACATACCGTTTAATACATTTTTGATAATTAATTTTACCTGAGGGGAAAGGTTAAAATGAGGAAGTGGCTTATGAGGGAACCATTCTCAACCCTGTAATCTAATGCTTCCCCCGATAACACATTTTGTTACTTCAAATTTTCTAAGACTAGATTTACTTTTCAGATTCATAAAAAATTAAGTTGCTTTTGATAGGATCCTTCAGTGCAGGTACTAAAGCTTTTAATTAGCATGGAAATTACTTTGGCAATTAAATAGTAACAATGAAACAAAGGTCTTTAAAATTAACTGGAAGCAAGTGTTTATTGCTTTTAGAGACCTTTACACCACAGCAAATGCATCGTAACTAATTGACTATCTTAAAACTGTAATTATTATTTTCTGCTGAAATCATCTTCATTAAAATAACCTTCAAAATGAGGAAAAACAACTAGGATATCCAATATTTTCCTTTCTAGTTTTTTTTAATACTACAAGATAATAGAAACAATCAAACATTATCCTCCTGCCTTTTCTTTCTTTGTCTAATCACTGTACTAAATTTAATATTTAGCATTTTTGTATGCCTTCATGTTATTTGTACTTATGAATATTTTGAAAAAGAATGAACTGTATTTTGCAGAATGCTTATCATTCCACAGTGTAATTTCCTTTTAGCATCATGTTTTTGACATTTATCTATTCTGATACACTTTGTATGTCACTTAAATTTTGTATATAATTTATCATAAAATACTCACTTTATTCATCAATTTACTTACAGTACCTAAATTATTTACAACTTTTGCTGTTACAAACGATGCTCTAATGATCACAGTTGCATATGGTGGTTTGAGCTGATGAGTGACAATTTCTCTGGGGTCTTTTGCTCAGATGTGAATAGTTAGGTCATTATCTTCCAGCATTATCAACTTCCAGTTTCCTATCCAGCAAATTTATACAAATTCTTAACTCCACTAGAGTTATTCAACCATACCGCGAACACTTAGAGTCATCACACATTTTAAACATTGCTAATCTAGAGTATGTGAAATGATCCCTCAAGATTATTTTGTTTTGGATTTTCCTAATTATTTATAAGATCAAGCATTTTTTTACATAAACCTTTGTCTTTTGAGTGAATTTTTTTTTATTTTGTTCATTAATATTTTGAATTTTTTGCCCTTTTTTTATTGACATTAATATGTGGTAAAATAAATTGTTCCATTCTGAGGCTTATAATTTCACTTCACTGATGGTGACATTTTGTGAAAAAATGTAAAATTAGTACATTCGAATTAATATATTCTCAGTTTAATTAGTTGCACTTTACTCTTTTATTGAGGATACAAGGTAATCTTTCTTATTTTTTATTAGTTTCAAAGATTTGTCCTTCTTAAGACTATTAGTTTCAAATTGTACAGAGACCATATCTCATCTCAAGTAGATTTTGCCGTAAAATGACTCCATTGCCTCGGCACATATTCTAAAGAGCACATCTTTTCTCTACTAACTTGAAAGCACTTTCTTCAAGGCACTCATTGGTTCATGCTTTATAGTAGATTTTATTAGAAAGCATTTGGGAACAATTATGCTGTTTTAGTTTTTCCACACAAATATTGTCTCAATTTCATAAGGGGATAAGAGTCTTTATTCTCTTATTTCCTAAACGTTCTCCCTTCAAGTCATTTTCTTTTCTTTGCCTATTGTACTTATCAGGGCCTCTCAAATAATGTATAAAATAGCAGTTACATAAGACATTCATACTTTCTCATAACTTTGGTGAGAAAGTTTGCAAAGTGTCACCATTAAGTATTATAACTAATCTGCTTTTGATAGATGCCCTTTTTCAGGCTAAGAAATTCTCTTTTATTATTAATTTCTTAAAAGATATTTTATTAGAATTTATGCTTTATGAAATTAAAGTGATTTTCTTTTATTTTTAACGTGTATTCTCAGAGCCTCGAATTGTAACTAACTGCTACAAAGTAAGCCCCTAATATATAGATGTTGAATAATTGACTAAATATCCTTTAAATTTTTATTAACTTTTTTTCTACCTATAGAAATGATCATATATATTTTTCTTCTTCATCTATTAAAGTGGTCTTTTATGTTAAGGAACTTTCTTTTTCTATTGATGAACCATCTCCAATGTAAATTACTAAAATAAACACACTGCTAGTGTGTGTATGTTTGTGTATATGTGTGTTAATATTCTATTTAGCATTTTTGCATTTGAGCATTTGAACAGATTGGTCTATATTTTATTTTCCTATATTGTCCATATCTGGTTTTAGTTATTAAAATTTTTTTTCCTTTTTTTTTTTATTTCAGCATATTATGGGGGTACAGATGTTTAGGTTATGTATGTTGCCCTTGCCCCCCCCCCCAAGTCCGAGTTTCAAATATGTCCATCCTTCGGGTGGTGTGCATTGCACTCTTTGTGTATGCAAATACCCGTCCCCTCCTCCCCCCTCCCCCCTGCCCAACATCCAATAGATGTTATTCTTATATGTGCATTTATGTGTTGATCAGTTAATACCAGTTATTAAAATTTATATAAGCTTTAAATAAAGGAATCACGTGGTTTTTTAAAAGAGTTTGTAGAAGATTGGAAGATTGGCATGATCTTTTCTTTAAGGTATAGTAAAGACTATTAATGTTCCACTAATATGCATTCTCCCCTTCTTTCTCAGAAATAGAATTTTACCTGGACATGTGACCACTCAGGACAAATACAGGATTTCCTATTCTCTCCTGCATGAAGCTAGATCTGGCCACCTACCTAAAGTTTGGTTAGTGAGATATAAACAGAAGTAGTCTTTCCTGACATCTGCCTTTAAATGAGGAGTGTGGACCCTCCTCTTATACCATTTCCTTCATTTTGTTCCTCTGAATGTGGATTTGATGGCTGTAATTCCATCTTGAAGCATGAAGAAGTCTGCCATATCCTATGGATGAAGTATTAATTAGTAGGAAACTGGGAGCATGATGGGTCCTTGATGATGAAAAATGATCATAACCAGGACTGAACAGCTTACTGCCAGAGATCTACATGAGCTTTCATCTTGCTTAAGGTAATATGCTTTGGAAATTGATTCCATGCTGTTAAACATATTTCCTAAATAACCTGGACATGAGGGGTTGAATGAGACAAAACCTAAAATACATACATGTATACATACATACAAAATGGTGTTGGCTTAGTCTTCAAATATTAAGCCAAATATTAGTGGGAAAATATTAAGAATTCAATATGGAAGGCTAGAAAGCTGATTATCCTTTTTAGGCAAAAGCAAGAGTTTTGTTAAAATTGACTCGTAATATTGAAAGCAAATTTTAAGTCAACACAGTGTTAGCATTGAGAAGAGAAAAAGGAAAAATTCAGAATAATAGTGTGCGTTGGTTTCTTTCTGATGCTTTTAACAAAGTTCACTAAAAGAGACAAATTTATGTGAGAACTATTCAGTGGGCAAGCAGCCATGAAATAGAATACATCTCTTCTAAGAACAACAAAGTTTGCCTGTGGTCTGAAAACTAAAATGATTGAGACCACCATAATTTTCAGCCTTGAAACCTTCAAAAACCCAACAGCTTCTGATATTCTCAATGAATTAGTTATAATAAATATCTTTAAAGCATCAGCAGCACTAGGATATCAAAATTATGTGCTGCCATACAAAAGATTAAGAGATGCTGGCAGATTCAGGGCTAAGAGTACATGTTCCCAGTCAAAGCTAACAGTTTCTTTTAGGCTCAAAGGTAGACTCCATTTAGTTGAGTAAAATATGGTGATAGAAAGAGTTGAATGCTAAAAACCAATGTCCAGCCAATGTCATTCACCATGATTAAGAGAACAGAAGCAAACAGACCAAAACCCAATTATATTACTGAGGAGATTGTATTATCAAAGAAAGCAAACATCCAGTCTTCAAAACTTCTTTTCACCTCCTTAAAACTCCTGGGTCCTCAAACTGTGCTAGCCCAAGTAGTTTTCAAAGACTGCACGTTTCCCAAAATGAGTATTTCATACATGACCAAAGAAAATGATACACCGAGTTATTAGATGGGCTTACAAGGAAATTTATCCAGTCATTTTGTTTCCAATTCCACCTGTCACAAGGTCAACTAGCCCTCTGTTACAGAATCAGGAGCTATAATCACCATGAGGTGTTTGTAGCAGAGTGGATGTGCGAAGATGAAAATCCAAAAAGTATCATCTTGACCAGAAATCTTCCTCAGTTCTTTCATTGTTTACTAAGGTCCTCTCCAAAATTTTCCTATACTCCATCATCTTAAAAAGTCTTATATAATTCAATATTTAACTGACACATACACACACACACACACACACACACACACACACACACACACAGCATAGGCATCTTGAAAGATGCATTTAATTATTTAATTGTATGACCATTTATATGACATTTGTGGCTTAGAGGAAGAATAAGAAGAATGAGATTATTCATTCATTCATTTAGAAATGATAGCTTAATTTTAAGTGATAAAAATAGATATAATTTATCCATCAATATAGGTAAATATGACCATCAAGAAGATGATAGTGAAAGGAGACCAAAGGAGAATCCTGTTGAAAAGCAAATTGTAGGTTGAAGAAGATAACACAAGAGGGGGAAAGGATTGAATAAAACTATATGTAAATATTAAGGTAGCCAAAAAGATTTATGTCGTCATAGAATTTTATACGAAAAAGTTGCAAGAAGGAGATGTAGTCTGGTATTGTGATCAACACAACACACCACTAAGCAGGATTAAAACTTTGAACAGAGATGTAGAGTTATAAGTTTGTAAAAACTCAATCTGTATTATACTCTTTTTATGAGAATATATCTCAATTAAATTTGAAACTCAATTTTTTAAAAAGTATTTTAAAGTATGGGAATAAAAGAAATGCATAAGAGTCTCTGGAGGGCTGCTGAGTTCCTAAATAAGTTGATTGGAGAGAACAATATTCATAACTTAAGCTATTATGAAAATATGACCTTTTTAAGTTTTTCTATATCTATATTTATTCATTTATTCTGAAAGGAAATGTAAGTCCTCTAGATCAGAAGAAAGTTATTTTATTTTCTCTAGATCATCTTAGCATCACTAGTTCCTTTCATGACAGTGCTCCACAGGGTGACTTGATATAGGCCAGATATACCTAAGTGCAGAGCACAGTTTGCACCACAAAAGAGGAACCATGAAATGATGAGACTTAGAGATTATACAGGACAGCTGTAACGTCTGCTGTTCCTCCACCAGAAAGATACAAATAGACCTTTATTCTCTAATGTAAACACATCTTCTCCGGGAGGGGTGGGGAATGTCTCTACCCTGGAATATAAAGAAATGGCTCAGGAGAAAATAGGAAAGTTGTCTCTGCGTTTATTACCATAGAATGCAAGCAAATACTGTATCTGAATTGAATAGGAGTCACATTGAGGAATTTGTGAAAAGCTGTATTATTTGATTGAATTGGGAAATAAAGTCTACTGCTAATGATGAGAAGAACTGTTTGGAATTATTTTGTTATAACTGAAACTAGTTGAGTCTAGTTATAACTTAAAAAGATGTGTTCTTTGCATTTATCTAGAAAAGCAAACCAATCTATTATTTGTATGTATTTGGATTAATTTTACTATCCTGTAGATTGATCTGTCTGATTAAATTAATGAAGTAAAAATAGAATATATCCAATCTTTAATGAGATGTATATGCTAACCTATTTCCCTACATTATAAACATCTTGAGTGACAGGTTAATGTTGAACTTGCACTGTCAGTAGAAGTTCAATAAGGGAAACATAAATCACTCTAAGTATTTTGAATAAGAAGACATTTTATATAGATAATTACATAGTAACAAAATTGTTGAAATGTCTGTAGGAGCAGCCAAAAGTGTAGTATGAGTACTGAAAAATTAAAACAACAGACTGACTAGTAATCTACTATCTGAGAAATTGCAACACAAGTCATGAATTCAAGAGCAAACATCTTTAGCTGTACTCACAAAGCTGGAATCAAGAATTCCTCATCTTCTGCTGCTGCAATTTCCTCTCAGCATCCATTTTTAAGCTAAAACTGTGTTTAAAAAAAAAAAAACAAAACTTTCATCAACTAACTTGCCAGCAGAAAAGGAGATTAAGAAGAGCAGAAGATGGCTCCCATTTCACTTCAGATTCCAAATCTCCTGAGAGTTCACCTAACAGGTACATATTAGTTTTCATCTAGAATACTAGCATTAGGGAGTCTGGTATACAGTTTTTAATACTTTAGCCTTTTCAGCATATGACAAAACCTTAGAAAGTGATTAAAAAGAAGATCTCCAAGATGTGATCACTTATTCACTAAAATGTAAATGTCAGAAGGATAGAAATTTTTACTTGTTTTGTTCATTCAATATCCTTAGCCTCTAGAACTCTTACTGGCTCGTAACAGACACTGAATAAATATTTGTTGAATTAGAGGTTATTTTGTTGAATATCTAAAGTCTAGTCAATTATTTGGTGCATGCTCATGAAATATTTAGTATTAATGTTACTTTTTCGCAAATTATGATTACTTTCTTATAATCCATAGCAAACACACACATACACATACGCTTTTAAAACTAAATTGGAAAATTCCTATTACCTATATTTACTATTTTGCTCTTTTATTTAATATCCATGGTGCTTCAAAACCAATTTCTCATATCCCTTTTGTTCCCAATCCTTTTGTCCAGTCTTTCCCTTCCAATGATACAATGCCCCGGAAACTTTTAATGTTGCCTACTCACTGCTAAATTTTCCTGTAAAGTGTTCATCTCTCATTCTAAATTCTTCTGTTGTCTGATACCAACTCTTACTTTCCATTCCTCTTACCTCTCATTTCCAACACACCCTTCCCATGTTGCAAAGCTGCTCTGCACCACCTCATTATCTCAGATCTGCACCGATGATGCTCCCACCTGCAGCCTATCACTGAGTCTTGACATTTCATTATAGTGATACTGATCAGCCAGTTCACACTCTAGAAAGAGTTATCATACGGTTGCAGACACTCATTGTCCTGTCAATAGGAGCTAACATTGCATTAAGGAAAGATTTTACAGACTAAAGTCTGTTCATGTGTTAAATATAATATATAATATATGATATAGTGGGCTCTTTCATCCCACGTGATAATATTATACTAAATTTCTTTGCCATTTTTCAGCATTTCTTAAGATACCCAAGTGCTCCAGAAAGTTCAAAAGAAACAACAAAGCCATATTTCTGTTTCCTGAGATAAGGAAGTCACCTATATGTTATTAAATATGGAGATGCAGGTTATCAAACAGGAATTTCATAAGGGAGCATGCTTAAGGGAAAACAAGTGTGTAACAGAAAAAAAAGATGCAGATCTGAGCAGATGGAGAAGTTGGGCTACAATGCAGTCTTGATAAAGAACTCACACAATCCCTTGGGAAACTCTGAAGATTAAAAAAAAAAAAAATCCGTGACATTGTTCTGCTTTGCAGAGAGGCACAAATATAAATGCATCTCACATCCTTTGTTTGTTTGGGCATAATTTTCCATAGCTCCATATTGCATCTTTGTTAATACAGATACATTTAGTTGAGTTGCATCCCTCTGACCAGCTTTCATTTAAGGCTATGTGGTAGATTCTGTGATGTGCTACCTAAATCTCTATTCCAAACATGAGGAATTAATTCCCTAGTTGCTGGGACTGCCAGCAGAAACTTTCAGTTTTCAGTCCTATTTATAAATTGACCTGAACCAGAGAGAGCCTCCTCACACTCCTTCCCCGGACAGTTTACATCTGCTGAATGCTCAGTGAGAGAATGTAAAGTCCTGCCTCTCTTGTCCCTTCTTCAGATAGGACATATCTGAAGAGCCATCCCAGTTTCAGAGCTCCTTATTGGGTCATTTGAGATGACTGTGAAACTAAATCACAACCTGACTCCTTTATCTCCCCAATTCTTCTCTCTGTCCCCCATCTACAGAGGTTTTTCAGAGGATAAATATCTCCCTAATAAATATCCTGCATAATAATCTCTGTCTTCAAGTTTGTTTTCCAGGAACTTTAACCTACAGAAGTTTAAACTGTTTTCAGATTGAAGAAGCTCCTAGAATTCTGCATGTACTGCCAAATAGAAGAGGTTAGTAAGTAATTTTGTGGAACAAGATTATATTACTAAAAATAGAAGTTGAAAACAAGGTACTATGATGAAACATTTAACAAAATCATGTAGAGTAAAATTGCTATCAAAATTCAGAGAAGGAGGAAATTATTGAAAGCTGTCAGAGTCAGAAATATTTTTATGGGAGAAAAATATTGAGCTGAACCTTGATAAGTGGACAGGATTTCGATAGATAAAAGGAATGAAGAACATTCCAAGCAAGGTGTACATTGCTGAAATGAGCATTGAACCTGGTGAGTTTCTGGTATCCATTATCCATCAATTATCAGAGTGACTTGGTGGTACTTGGAAAGGTGGCAATCAAATAGCTCTTATTCAGTTGTTTTAAAGCATACTTTTATGATTTTTCCCTGAAAAGCCCTTAAGTTGATTGTGTCTCTTATCACAGTTTCTATGAAATCTTTAGATTTAATGAGCTGATTACTGGTTTAAGTAAGCTGCCACTGGAGAGCTGTCAACCTAAAATAATCTCACGTGTTCTTATTTGAAGAACTCTCCCGGGAAATGAATGATCAAGGAAATGATTACTCTTAAAATAAAAGTATTTTGTGAGATTCTAAAGAGAGAGTGTGTCCATATTCCTTTATCAGTATCATTTTCTCAGACTAGACCAGGTCTTTAGCAATTAAGCCATAGCTAACTCTAATCATGTGGACATTAAAATGTGAGTAACACGTAGAATCAGTTTTGGCATACTCCTTATATATCAAACTTGGATATTTTAGGGACCCCACATTTCTAAATGAAAATTAATGACGCTGTGTCCTGTCTTTAGGTACAGAAAAGTGAATATAATGGGGCAATTCAATCTTTGACATTTTTATTGTTACACATGCTTGTTTCACAACTTAAACCGTCATTCCAAGATTTACAAAATAATAGGCACAATTGTTAGTCCCTACTTTTTTGTTTAGAACATATATAAAAAGCTAAGAAATTGTCAACGATGATAGTACTGCAGTAGACATTTGTAAAAAGGAAATAGAAAGCAAGAGGCTGCTGTGACATTGATAAGGCTCCTTTTTTTTTTTTTAATATACTGCTTTAAGACCTTGGTCATTTGTTTCTCCCTTGAACAGAGAGCTAAACCAGGGTAGCCATGATACAGTTAAGCCATGGTCCAAAATAAGTCATTACTACCTCATCTATTACCAGCCAGCTATATTTAAGGAGTTAAGAGAATCTTATGCCACTAATACAAGGAAAAGAATGACAGTGGTTACTACTACATTCCTTTTTGTCCACTCCATTGAGTTAAATAGGCTTTTGTTCTATCTATCTGGTTTTTGAGGCCATGGGTGTGAGTTTGGTAATTATTAAATAATGTTATTTCATATCATCCGCTTCCTCCAGGTAACTTAGACAATTTCAAGACCCCTGTGTATCTATGTTTGTCAAAACACATAAATCTAATTCTCAGCTACTTTATATAGAAATTTTAATTCAAGTGAAATTGATGCAATACAACAAAAAGTAATAAGTATTCACAGTGTGATTACTGTTTGCACAGCATTCTCTAAATATCATGGAGGGCAAAAAAAGTAAAAGCAAATGGAATGTATGTAAAAAAATTAGACATTCTAATATTCATGCACACAATTTCATACTCTAGGCTTTTGAAATAGAATGACAACAACAAAACACAACCTAAATATGCATTAGTCTACTTCTATGAAAGCACATTGAAAATTGCCTTCCATTGCATAATTATTTAAGTCTAAAACCATCTTGTTTTTTAGAGTAACTCTTAAGAAATTAATGTGATGAATGCATTGCATTTTAATACATAAATAAGAAGTGAGGGTGACAAAATTAGTTTTGACCTTGCCTACCTCCGAGATCTGTATTAAAGTGTTAGTTTGTTCTTGAATATTAAAAGAATAAACCAAAACTTTAAATGTGAAAAAAGTAAATGGGGGAAAATGCATAGAATAATCATAGAACCAACAGCTAACACAAACTCCTACAGGCTGTATTTATTTATACCAACACTGTGAGATAAGTACTCTTATTATTTCCATTTCACAGATGAGAAACTCTAGAAATAGAGGTTAAATAACATTCTTGAGATGACAGAGCTAATAAGTATTATAGCTGGGATTCAAACATCATTGTTCCAGCTCCTGAGCCCATGCTCTTAACCTCTACTCTATGTTGTATTTTTAATGTTTCTGTATCAACACAACTATACATAAGCCACCATATTAGGGAAAAAAAACTAGAACTATTGTGTTAAATATGACTTTTCTTTTGGTACTGTACAAAATATATTTAATTATTTTATTCAGTTAGATGTATGTAGTTCAAATTTGTAAACAATGTTTTTATTTAACATTTATTTAGTGGTCTGTACATGTTATAAAATTATCTGGTAAGAGAATCAGGAATCTATATAATAATAATAAAGAAATTCTATAAAATGAGTCAATCCATTTATAGTCTTTCCAAAGTGATTAAATGATTGACCACAAAATACACCACTGGTTAGGAAAATCATTCCTAGATTTTAAGTCTTATAACTTACATCCAATAATTTTCTAGTTTTCTATTGTGTTGCTATAAATATATTAAGAAGTGGAAATTCAAAATTCTATTCCCATATGTGTAAATAAAAATTTAATAATGCTTGTGATGATGAGTAAATGATAAAAGTAATGTTTCATGCCATTTTTAATTTATTCTGAAGTGTCTGTATCTCATTGCTGGGATTTTTACGGAAATTTTGAATATAAATTACTGCTGCTGAAAAATAATTTTCCACTTGAATGGGTCATATTGATATGCGCACAAAATGGGGCATCAATATGAAAATAAGGAGAACAATATTGATTATCATGGCATAGTTTCCATTCATCATTTATATATTAACATAAATCAGCTTATTGTGCAGTTCAATATTATAAAACATAATTTCAAGAATATAATGATTTTCCACACTATTGGAGAATTCCCAGAGAACAATTTAAGTTAAGAATTTCACTTATATATCTGGCAGTATCTAAATATCAGTCTCACTTGGGGAAACATAATGCATCTAAGTTTTTCAAAATGAGTTTAGATCCACTTTCCTCTACATAAAATTAGGTTATACCAACCACCTCTACAAATTACTGTGGATTGTTTGACAAACCTAGAATTCTCTTAGTTGTAATTAAAACTCAAAGTATTAACGTCAGTTTTTTTTCAACAAAAAACTATGCTTCTTTCTTTGATGGATCCATTCTTTATCTACATTTAATCCAAGAATTCTAATTTATTCTGTAATGTAGCACAACGTAATTTTCATCAGAATGAAACTTACTATGCATCTTCAATGGCAAAAATTGTTGTCTGTTCTCAATTTTCTCAAATATCATTCTTGGACTTGAATGTAAGCTATTTCCATTTTTCCTTTTCAGTCATGCCCTAGAAAATATCATCTGCCACATTGTCCATGTTGTCTGAAATAGCTAACAGTTACTGTATTTATTCTATGTTCACTGAAAAAGAAATTTTGGCCTACCCTTTAATTTAATAACAGAAATTCTTCCTTACGCAAATCAGAGAGATTCATGTATATATTTGAGTTGGATGGATAAGCATTATTTTTGAAATTGTGGGTCATAAAAGCACTTTAGATTAGTCCCATTCCTTAAAATTGATAAAAAGGAGTGGTAGAAAACAAGCATTGTGGGATTTTTTTTAAAGATGGTAACTGATGTCTCAAATTAAACTTCATGTCAAAATATCTTTCAAAAAGATGATGAATAGCACAAAATACAATTCTCTTGGTGTCTTTCTTAAAATTGATCTTGGATATATATGAATAATGTTTACAAATATCCCAAAAACTACTTGAATATCATTTCTTTATTTTCTTCTAAATACTCTGTGTTCTTAAGAGATCATTTCTGTTTCACAGAACAACATAGAATAATTATCCAAAATATATTGCTGTGAAACATGCAACGCTTTTATAGTTCAAATTTTCTAACATGATGGCATACAGTACATTCAAGATTAAGATATTAGAGAAAAAAGGAAACTTTCATCTATCATTAGAGATAAGTATAATAGTGAGTTCTTATTGAGAGACTTTATTTCCTCTCAATCAAAATGATGATCTTCTAAAATGAGATTTAAAATCCTGATCAAATATTATGAAATTATAGACTGTTTACCATCTGCAAATTGGTATAATATCATTTTCTCAAAGTCACTGTTGAAATTTTTCTTCAAATGATTTTTAAACAATTAAAAATGTATTAATATATTATTTTTTAAATATGTTAAAAATTTTAAAACATATAAGTATATGAAATACATTTTTGGTTATAATAGTTATATCCCTTAAAAACTGCTAATTTTTCTATTTATATTTCCAAAATCCTTCTCTCAATTTTGGTATGTAAGTCATTCAGCTTGTTATATTTCCAAGACAGTGTTTATCATTTTGATGTCCTAAGAATTTCATATATTTCAAGTACTTTTGTGACTTTGAGACTGTGATTCTTTCTCATAGAGTCCTTAGATTTAAGTATTTCACAGCAGTTTGTTTGTTTTCTTGGGTTTTTTTTTCCAAACCTATATCTACCTTTTCCTTACCTCTCCTTGCATCTCAAAGGCACCTTACAATATATTCAATGATAAGTTGGCCTTGCATCTTTAGCTACCATTGCCCTTTCTCCTACTTTCATAAATGAACCACCTGGCCCACATTGTTAGTTCTCAAAAAGATCCATGAGCTCATCTATATTTGCCAGACTCCCTTGCTTTTATATTAAGCCCATGTGACTAGGTTTTGTCCCATTTGATATGGGTAGGAATAATTCAAGCCACTCCCACGCATATATCTTAAGTCATCCCATGCAATCCTCTTAACTTGATTTCACCTGTCCAACATTCCCTGGCTAGGGATACTTTGGAACCAACTTACTCTGGAAGACATAGCTAGAAGAAAAAGAAGGAGAGCCCCACCTGCATTAGACTTTATGTTAATGATAAAAACTTTTTTTAAGTGTTTAAGGAACTGAGAATTGGGAATTTCTTTATTTTTTTTACTTGTGGATATGCTAGAATTATTTATCTTAAATCAGAAATTGGTATCAGAATATATGTATAGTCATATCAAATACTAAAATATTTGGTATTAGGAGGGAGGCAGTATAGAGTGAATATATCATTATCAGAATGCTGGAAAGACCATGATACATACATGTTGTGTAGTGACAACACATATGGTAAAAGGAACAATTGCAATAACTTGTGAGGCCTACCACATGCTTACTTTAGCTTTAGAGGAAAAGTTTCAAAAACATGTAAGTAGTCAATTGGTTATTACTTACTACATTTGGCAAGATTTATATTAAGCCAGTCTGCAAGTTATAATACAAAAATAACAGATTAAATTAAGAATCTTGTATATTTGGGAAAGCTGACTGCTTTTTGATAGAATTTTAAAAATCTTTTCAAGGAACCATTCATACAATGTTTCTGTGAATGTACATTAGTACACTCATTAGTAAAAAGTTAACAATAAAATTATTCTATAATCCAGGAATCCCATGTCTGGGTATGTATTCAAAGGATTTGAAATCATATGTCAAAGAACTATCTATTCTTTTTCTCATTGCAGCATTATTCACAATAGCAAAGATATGGAACCAACCTAAGTGTACATCAGTGAATAGGTAAAGAAAATGTGATATATGCACACTACAGAATACTATTCAGTCTTAAAATAGAAGGAAATTCTATCATTTGCCACAACATGGTTGAACCTGGAGGACATTGTGGTAAGTGAAATAAACCAGGTACAGAAAGACAAATATTGTATGATCTAACTTATATGTGGTGTCTTGAAAAGTTGAACTCCTAGAAGCAGAGAGTAGCATGATGGTTACAAGAGGCTGGGATTTTGGGACAATAGGAAGATGTAGGTCAAAGGGTACAAAGTTTCAGTTAGACAGGAGAAATAGATTTTTTGAAGTCTTTGCATAGCATGGTGACTATAGTTTATAATAGTGCATTATATATTTCAAACTTAAGAGAGTAAATTTCAAATGTTATCACCACAAAAATGATAAGTATTTGAAGTGATAGATATGTTTATTATTTTGAATTAATAATTCCACATTGTATACTTACACCATTGCATTATTTTGAACCCCCTAAATATATACAATTACAGTAGTCTACCTTTATCCATAATTTTACTTTCTGCTATTTCAGTTACCTGTGGTCCAAAAATAGGTGAGTACAGTACAGTAAGATAGAGAGAGAGAGAGAGAGAGATCACATTCACATAACTTTTACTACAGTATGTTATTATAATTGTTCTATTTTATTATTCATTGTTGTTAATCTCTTACTCTGCCTAATCAATAAATTAAACGTTATCATAAGTATGTATGTATATGAAAAAACACAGTACATATAAGGTTTGGTATTATCTGCAGTTTCAAGCATTCACTGAGGGTCTTGGATAAGGAGGGACTATTGTATACTTTGTCAAGTTAAAATAACATTTAAAATCTTTTAAATTAAGGTTCAATAAAACTTTTCATTTGGAAACAGTGACAGAGAAAAAGAAGATAGTATGGTATAACCTTTCTATGTAAGACTCTTGGTCTCAAGGTGGCCAACATCAAAGTATTTAATAAGAGAGAAGCAGGTAGATGTAAAAGAAATGAGTCACTCAACCAGGACATGGTGACCATATCAAGAAAAAACACTTTGAGTGTGGTTAGTTGCACAAGGACTGGACTGTAAGTAAATAAATCAGAAGCCAATTAAAGAAACGTATTACCAGAGAAACCATGATCAAAGATTAAAATATTCCTTTGACGCTTTGAGTTGTAAAGCAAGTTTCAGGCTGCCAATCCTCCATGCAAGAGATGCAGGCTTCAAAGGGAGATTAGCCAAGGTGAGCAGGTTTCCAACACTGTTTCAGATGAGCCCACGGAGGATAATGACAAAGGAAAATATCTCTAAAAGTGTTGAGCCAGGAGCAGCAGAAAAAACCCGGCAACAGAGATTCTATAAGAAAGAAAAATCAGGCTCTGCTCGAGAAAATTTCTCACTGCTTATGTATTTTTTAGATCACAATATCCAGTGAAAAGTTAAGATTTAAATAAATTATTCTCTAAGTTTTCATTTTGTTTTATTGAATCTATAATATATTTATTCTAGTAAATCTATGACAACTATAAAGGAGTAGCTATTAATTTTTATGAGGAAAACACAAAAATTTATTATTCCTTGTCCTGGAAAAATTTCAGGAGAAATCTACTAAGCCTTAGTTAGGTATGTGCCTTACCATAATCAAATTTTAAAGAAATGTCATCCTAATTGCTTTTTCATGTCTAAGCTAAGTTATGCTGTATGAATGTGAACTAAATATTGGTATTTAATACCAAAAAGAGATTGGAAATTGAGTCAAAAGCTGCCAAATAGGTTTTCATCACAAGACTAACCACTTTGTGAAGTCACATTTTATATCATTGTAATAAGAATGACACTATTACTTTTGGGGAGTTCAAATTCAGATGAACAAAGTAAAGGTGTTCACTCAAGTTCACACTAATATTTTTCTGCTTCCCATGAAATTAGCTGTGCATCTTAATCTTGGTAGCACTCAAAGTGACATAATGGCTCACAAGACATGCCTCAATACCCCAGGTTCATGTACACACTGGAAATAATTGCACCAGAATTTTATGGTATTTTTATTATGAATATACAAAGTACTGTAAATATGACACCATAGGTGTGTTGGTGTATTTTGAAGGCCTTAAGAATGCAGTTGATGGAAAATTGGCATAACTTGATATTTAAGAAAAGACCATCAAAAGTAGTCTTTCTCCGTAAAAAATCATGCCATCTGGAAGGATATGGGGTTTGGAGAGATTCTAAATAAAACATACTGAAATTTCATCTGTGGTCAGGGGAACAGGCATGTGGAAGGGATTCAGCACTGTAGGGACTCCGAGGGGTCAGTGGAAGAAGCAGAAGACCCTATGTTCTCTCCCCAGGTTTTGAATTAATGTTATAACCCACATGACTTTTTCAGGGGAGTGGAATAGATATCCTTGAATGTTCCTTTGCACCAAATTAAGATCCACTTATAATGTAGGGCTAAGAAACACATCTGTATCATACTAAAAATAATCACAGAGGAAGTGGTCATCTGCTGCTGAGCCCTGCCTGGTATGACATTGTGCTAGGTTACTGAATACTACTGGAGTCAAAAGTTATGGAAAGATGATATATAGCACATAATAATTATAGGTAGATAATACTGTTAATTATTACAATATCTATAGGTAGATAATACTGTTAATAATTACTTCACATTTACATGTATTTTGGTTTTTCTTTTTGAATAAACCAAAATATTTTTGTATTTTGGTTTTTCTTTTTGAATAATTCTAATATACAGGAATTAAGTCACTTTAAGTGCTCAACCTTGGTAGCACTCATGGATGTAAGACCAGGCCCAGAGGCTCACGCCTGCAATCCGAGCACTCCGGGAGGCCGAGGCGGGGTGGGGGGATTGCTTGAGGCCAGGAGTTCGAGATCTGCCCAAGCGTGAGTGAGACCCTATCTCTACGGAAAACAGAAAAATTAGCTGGGTGTGGCGGCACACACCTGTGGTCCCAGCTACTTGGGAAGCTGAGGCAAGAGAATTGCTTGAGCAAAGGAGTTTGAGGTTGCTGTGAGCTATAATGAAGCCACTACACTCTATTCTAGCCTGAGTGACAGAGTGAGACCCTGTCTCCAAAAAAAAACAAACAAATAAAATGAAAGAAAGAAAGAAAGAAAAGAAAAAGAATGTAAATAAAGTTGCTTTAACCCATCTACCAGCTTTAAAAATAGCTACTAATCCATTACTTATGAAATTTCATCATTAAGCAATGATCCTGGTCATTCATTTAACAAATTATATTTATTTATCTATCTATCTACCATATGCTGGCCTCATTCCAAGTGCTATAGTAACATAAATGAATAATATTGACAGTATTCTTGCCTGAATTCTAGCAATGAAGTTAGGCAATGAACTAATACGCAAGTCACATTAAGTATTATGAAGAACTATATAGCCATGAATGAATAAATTATATGCTCTGGGGCAGGTTAGGGAGAACTAGTCCTTAAGGTAATATGTGAGCAGAGACACAAAGGAAGTGGATGAGAGAGACTGACAGATTAGCCATCTGGGAGAAGAGAGTTGCCAGCAGATGAGACAGCAAATACAAGGCCCCTGAGGTATGAGCATGTACACAGAGGTCAAGGAATAGGAAGGCTAGTGCAGCTGGTGCAGAATACACCAGCACAGGGCTGAAGGTGTTAGGTAGGGTAGGGGTGTTAGGGACGTTCTAGTAGAAAATAAAGTCACAATGAGGGCATCTGTAAAGAGCATGCAGGTCCTTGTAGGCCATAGTAACAACTTTACTTTTATACTGCTTGAGATGGGAAACTGAAAGAGATATAACATTATCTGATTTATGTCTTAAAAGAATCTCCCTAGCTTCTTTGTTTTAAAATAGACTAGAGAGAAATCAGCCTGAAAAAGTTTTGAAAATCTTGCAATAATCCAGGATAAAGGTGGCAGTGGCTTAGTCTGAGATTGTGGGAATGGAAGTGATAAGGCAGGATTATATTCTAGATATGTTTTGACACATAACCATATGTTTTCTTGATAATATAAATATGTACTATTTTAAAAATATTTCCAGAATTATGTTAATCTATAAGCTAAAATGAAGCAATCTCTCTCCATTCTGTCTAAAATTATAGTTCAGAAAAATGGGGAAATAGGTAGGGTGTATCATTTATGGAAGGAAGGACATGTAACATAGGAGAACACTCACCTATTCAGGGGCAATGGTTAGTGGGGAGAAGGAGGCAATCTGATGTGTGACCAGGTGTCTTTACTCAGAGGCATTGATGGATACATTTGCATTTCTCTATCTCAGTATATAGAAGACGATTCCATTAGAAATATCTCACCAGAGTTTAAATTAGTTGATCATTTATATCTGGGCCATGTGGATATTATAACTTCTAAATAGTATTGTACAATCCTTTGATTCAATAGTTTTCAGAAATACATTGTCAGCCAATCTAGTTCAACATAAACTGTATCTAGGAGATTCTCTAATTCATCACACTTCTAAAAACGTCACCAGATTGTGCCAACATAAATTACATAATCTACATTTCCCTTATTTCTGTGTCCAGAATGTCAGAGTTCAGTGTTTATGGGGATAATCTTGGACTTGGGCCACAATGACCCGTTAGAAATCACAAGACGTGTATAGATCCCTGCTTTTCTATTTTTGCAATCTGAACCAAGGAAATGTCATATATAAAGGAGAGTTTCTGATTCCTTTTTTTTTAATTTCAGAATTTTACAGGGGTATAAACGTTTTTGTTACATAATTTGCTTTTGAAGAGTTTATGATTCTTAAAGAAAAATTCTTACTAAAATCTCAAGAGATGGACAGGACTAAGAACACTGTAGATAGAACAAGCAGGGCTGTAGGCATTTATTCAGAAAGGGCCCAGGCCTTTGCCTAATCGCATTAATTCTCTGCTGCAGAGAAACAAAGCTTGAAATAACATCCAAATAAGATAATCAGCTTGATGACAGTGAAAATAAAATTTTGTCTTATGCTAGCTAGTATTAAGTTTATGTTAAGAACTACTTTTTTCAATGCTAATATAATATGCATAACTATAACAATGCAATCTCTGAAATTAGTTTCATTGGACAATATTGCTACACCAAGGATAGCTCAGACTTATATTCAAGATATTAACATTACATCCACCAAGATGCGTGGATTATAAGATTGGAGAGACTATTTATTATAAGTATTAAAAGAAGATAATTTAGAGGCTAGTCAAAAACTCTCTTCACTAGATGTAGTTGGTAGCTGTTGATTTATTTTAATCATGTTCTAAGGTGAGAGAAAGAAGGTGCTACATTTTACGATATTGATTCCAGGCCCCATGATATAATTGTTTTACACTAGTGATTATGCACCTCATATAGTGTTAGAGTTTCTAGAACCTTGTCACATTTTAACTATGACTTCTATATAAAAACTTAAGGGAAATTTATTCTTATATATGTCCTAAACCACTTCTCTGCCTAGCTTTTCAGGAGGCTTACTAAAAATATAATCAAGTCATTCTCAGGGAAGTATATACAGTGTTGTTCTATGCCCTATAGTTTTTAGCATGTCATGTGAATAAGAATTCTAGGAGTATACCTGGAGACCCTCTTCAGTCCTTGTTGAATATTTTAGCCTTGGCTTCAGAGAAATTAGGGGACAGAACAAAAGCAGCTTATGGTGATGTGCAACCTAAATAAGTTACCCTATCTGGACCCAGGTGAAATGCCACCAGCTCCTATAACACATGCCATATATGAGTACTTGCTGTTGGTGTTACAGTTGAATAAAGATTCCCCAAGTTTGAATTAAGCACAGACTCATGGGCGGTGATGGAAACAAACAAGTGAAATTTTCCAGACATCAGTTAAGGTTGCTAAAAGAAGGATGAATTGAAAAAATAAAAGTGATTCAAACCAGGAATAACCAAAGGTAAAGAGTTAATCTCAGAGCAGGAATTAAACAAACAAATCAAGTTCAGCTGGTGCAAATAAGCAGAATTCAAAACGGTGCTCACTAGAAGCCACAGTGCTGTTTTGTAGGATTTAGCCACTCAGTGTGTAGGTCCTTTTTTTGCTGGACCAATCCAAACGTATTCAGAAAAATGTCTGATGAAGGATAGATAGTAGGTAGTATGATGTGGGAATGAACAACATGATTTATTGGGTTGGTTTCCCCCTGCTTATGCTTCAAAAATAACAAGATTTCTGTAAGATCCCTTACCACTAACAACATAGAATATTTTATATATTTACTTGTTTGTTTTGTTTTGTTTGCTATTCTGGGCTTTTCAGAGTATGAACTGATTTTTTGACTGAAGTTGGTCTTTCCATAAGGTCTGTGATAGGTTTCTCCCATCTAATACCTTTTATAGGAATTAGATGGGAGAGAATTGCTATTTTCTTTTCATAGAGCTCCCTTAAAAGTTCTTCCTAATTTCACACTTAAGGAAGCTCTTAGTTCTTTCATTCTTACCTTTCTGCATGTTTATTAACAAATCTTTTTTAATCAAACATTATTATTATTATTTCCATTCCTAGTTCTTAAATCAACTTTGTTTTGTTTTCTGTCAATTTATAGATCATCCAAAATTAATGGTTATATGCATACACACAGAGATATATATCTATGTATGTTGTTCATACTATGGAAATAGTAGCCTTCACAAATAATTTCCATATTTAGGGAGTAGCAACTACTCTTCCTGGGATTTCTATGTCTCAGAAAAACTCCTAGATATCATTATTCATGGTTTGATACATTCACAGAATGACAAAACATAATCACTTTTGGTTTTCAGTCTCACATAAATTGATCACTCATATACTTTTAAAGGCTTGTCACTCATGATCACAAATATTCTAATTACCATGTAGGATTTATATTATTTATAATGTTCTGATTGCTATGGTTTAAATGTGTCCCCCAAAGTTTATGTGTTGGAAATTTAAGCCACAATGTGGTGGTGTTGAGAAATGGGGCCTCTTGAAAGGTGTTTGTGTCATGGAGATATCTCCCTTATGAGTGGGTTAATGTTGCTTTCAAAGAAGTGCGTTCATTCATAGGAGTGGGTTTCTCATAAAAACAACAGTTTGCCCCCCTCTTGCTCTCTCTTGCCCCGTCTTTACCCTTCTGCCATGAAATAAAGCATCAAGAAAGCCATTGCAAGATGTTGACTCCTCAAACTCGGACTTTCTAGTCTCCAGAATGTGAGCCAATAAATTTATGTTCTTTGTAAAATACCCAATTTATGGTAATCTGTTATAGCAATACAAATAGACTAAAACACTAAGTAGAATCAAAGAAGGAGGATGACAAAAAGTTTGTTTTAGAGAGAGATTAAAGTCATGGCTATTAGCTAACTTTCTATAAAGATTGTCTACAAGCTTAAGCTGGTTCCAGAAAACTATCCTTCAGAGACTGGGCTTCACTTCCAGGAGATCAAATAAGCATGACAGTTTTTGCTTACTAGTCTTTCCTGGAAAGTCAGTTCTTGGTAGAACTAAAATTCTTGTTGAGAGTCAAACAAGATGAATCATAGGCTAATCATTATACTTTAACTCTTCTTGAAAGTAAAAAATCAGACCGTGATAAAAGGTTTTATGATGCCCATCAGAACATTGACAGGCAAATAGTTGTTTTTTCAGCCTACACACTCAAAATCTTCTCAACTCTAATTGCAAAGAATTGACGCTACATGGTGACCTTTATTTTTTATTGCTTTCTCTAGTTTTATGCATCTTAACTCTTCATTTCGAGCCTCAATATTTCATGGGCATAGAACAGGGATAAAAAACAGATTCTAAGCTAATATATTCAGTGAATTCCACAAGTACAGCTGCAACAGAAATTCTTAAATCAGTCATTACTTCTCTAAGAAATATTTTCTTCTTCCATCTCTGTGCAAAGTGCTAAAAGGCAGTGAATGATGTTACTGTCCATGAATCATCTGGCCCAGAAATACAGATGTGATCCCTCATTCTTATACCTCACTTGTGATAGCTAACTAAGCCTTATTATCTATGTTCCAAAGAGATTTCTAAAATATTCATTTCTCTTCCTTGTGTCTGCCACCACATTTACTAAGTTTTTCTTCAACTCTGGCCTTACACATTACAATATTTTCTTAACTTGTCTTGCTGCTTTCAGTCTTTCTATGAGACCAATATTTCCTGCCTCTAAACTGATTTTCTAAAATGTGAAACTTGTCCCTTTACTCCACTAATACAGAAAGTTTCAGGATTCTCCATGTTGGGAAACAGAAATGAAAACTGCAGCTTTATTATTATACAATGAGCACTTCCCAATCAGATTATGGCCCTATCCTTCCTGGAGTCGGCACCTGCCATTCCTCCCTCACATAGTTTGCTTTATTCATAAGCAGTTTTTCTATCTCCAGAACTTGTCAGGAATTTTCTTGCTTCTGTGTTTTTATACATATTATTGGTTTTCATTCTTTAAGTGTTCTTCCCAAATCCCTCACTACATCCCTGAGGATCCTTGCAAATCATGCAAGACTTAAGATTTGACACATCTGTGAAGCTCTTTTTGCCTCCTGTTAAAAAACTCAACATTCACTTTGTGTCAGCTCTTATTGTATGGGAACACTTCAATTACAACACACACCATACTTCACTTCTTTTGCAACGTGACTGTCTCCAAAGATTCCTTTTCTTGAGAGAATAAGAACGTCTTGTTCATCTTTGTATATGCAATACCTAAAATTATTCCTGGCAATTTAATTAACATTTTTCATTGAATTAATTACATAATGGGTTATAAAGTTTTTCTATAGCTGACTCTTTGTCTTATACTCTAGTTCTAATAATTAGGTCACTGTCTTTTAACCCCATATTCAAGTTTCTGCCTTGTAACTTGCTTAATCCTCTTTCTCCAACTGTACCTTACATCTTGATATTCCTTCTGAATACAGTTATGTTCTGTTTTCTCAATACCTATGAATAAATATTTACTTCTTCTCATCTATATAAAAGTCCATGAAACTACTTCTAGTTACATTGTTTTCTTACTAGATGTCACTAATACCCAATTGTGTACTTGTTTTAATGTGCTCTTTGTACCTTCAATGGAAGTCATATTCACTTCTCAAAACTTAACTGGTGTCTCAGTCCTGTATTATATAGTATTTTATATTTTTTATCACTTATGATTTTCATTCCTCAATAAATCCAAGAAGTATGTGTTACCTAGTAGATTGTGAGAAGGACACATGAGTAAATCATTTGGGAATGTATTTACATATATGTGCATGTGTAAAAATCCAAATACTATGCAACTGGGTTGTTAAAAAGTTGTAAAATATTGAGTTCTTTTCAAAGAGACTTGTCTTCAATCACAAGATGACAGCTCTTCAATAACATATAATTTATTTTATGTAAGTCATTTTAAGATTACTCACTGAGGATCATATATTTGTTCAATGTTATTTCATACACATATACTTCAATTTATGTCTTCAATTTATACTTAAATATGAAGAGCAGCAAACAATGTCACCAGTTCATAAAATATCACATTTCACATCTCAAATTATGGAGGATATAGAAGGCTTAAACTGACAGCTTAAAATATTGTGCTACAGAAAATTATGTAGCTGAGAATTGTTATTTTCATTCATGATGCATTTGTTCTAGTTACACTAGCTTTTGAAGGTCTGTCAGCGTTGGTTGAGAGGTATAATTTTTTTCTTGTTCAAATAGACAATGCTGTATGTGAATAAAATGACATTATCCCTAATATGAAATAATTAGAACATTTCCTTCCACAGAATTTACCAGTGGACACCCAATTTTTTGCATTACACATTTTATAAAGTTCTGCATGTGAAAATGTGCTTCAACTAAAAGAAAGTCATTAAACAGCATTTAAATCAATCAATGTGATAATTCCTTTTTGTGAGTTTAGAGTAGAAGGTGGGGAAAATTAAAAGTAGAAATTTTTTGTAAAAGTCAACTCTATTTGATTATGTTGAAAAGATGTTGGTGATAATGATGCTGAGGATTTCTGCATTTCTCTTACATTTCAATTTTGTTTAATGTTTGTTAATTAAATTAAAGTGACTGATGATGAAATACTTTCATAGAATAGTATATCTGGAGGGAATTTTAGTGATAAAGATTCTTTGGATAAAGAGAAGTTTATTCATGTGACTTATTTATACAGCACTGTAGTGTTAGATGATAGAAGCTCCCAGACCAGTATTTCCACAAATAACAATCCCATGGATCTGAAAAGATAAAATTAATTCTATAGAGTTTACTTTACATATATTGCGTTTTGATTTACAAAATGCCTTTATATAAAACCTTTATTCATAATTTTACATTTGTTTCTTATACTATTTCTTGATGAATTAAAAACATAGAATATTTGTTAATTACATATGAACCAGAATATCTAGCATGATTTACAACAAACTAGACAATTTGCAATATATGTGGTAGATACAAGTTATTTTTAACAATATAGGATTTGGGTACTTGAACAAAATTATAACCTGATACTATCTCAAATATCTAGAATATGGGAAAAATGCAGAATTGACTATATTAGAAGGAAATTCACACACACAAAAAATATCCTAAAGTCATAGGTGAGTCTATCCATTGGAATAGGGTTAAAGAAAACTGAGGACTACCTGAAAATTGATGAAGTTACTTTCCTAATCTAAGCTTTTTTTTTTGAGACAGGATCTCACTCTGTTGCCCAAGCTGGAGTACAGTGGCCCAGTCACAGCTCACTGCAACCTTAAGCTCCTGGGCTCAAGCAATCCTTATACCTCAGCCTTCCAAGTTGCTAGGACTGTAGGCCTGAGCCACTATGCTGGTCCATAATCAGGGCTTTTTAAAATGGTGCTTCACGATGTTTATTCCACGGAATATCCTCAACAAAAAAAGAACTCAGTATTGAAGACAATCATGTAAAGGCCTGCATCCTGCATCTCAATCTTAGGAATTCATAATACATGTAAGCATATTAAACAGGTTTGAGAAACCCTATAATAAAAGAATCGACTTAATTTTTTAAACCATTAGTTTGTCTTATTTTGCCCAAGATTTTGTGGAATTAATACATATACCTTGGCAATAATATTTAAGGATCATATGTTTAAAATTATTCTTTGGAAATTTATTTAACATTGTGAGAAAAAATCTAATTGTATGAATTCTGTATGTCTATTTCTAAATAAGCATCAATAAAACCAGCAGCTGATAATAAATTTTGTTCACTAAATACATAGGCTTAATGTAGGTGATGAAAAAGAGATTTAGAGATATTAGTTGACCAGTGTATATGACCCAGAAGTCCTTATTAAAAAAATTAAAAAGGACAATATGTATATGATATTGAAATTATAGGAAAAAATAGTCAAAGTTATCCCTTTATTCTATAAGCCTTGATAGAATGTCTATGTGTTCCAGGCACAGAAATACAATATAAAATAAAACAAATATAGTCCTTGAAGAACTAGAATATATTAAGAGCACATAAACTTAAAAGTAAGTTTGCACCATATGATATATAGATATCAGTGTTTTTCCATGCTTTGCATGTGATCAGCCCATGCTTGTTTGGTATCAACTGGCCTTAGGCATCTACCCCATATGCACCTGGTGCACGGAGGAAGATATTACAAATCTCTAGTGTCTCACATTTGATCTGTTAATGTATAATATGTCTCTTATGTGCTTTGGCCCTGAGATGTAGATGATTTACTATAGATACGATCTGGCGATTCCACTTTTTGGTATATACCCCAAAGAATTGAAAACATAGTCTCAAAGAGATATTTGTGTACCCATGTTCTCAGCAGCACTATTCACAATAGGTAAATCATGGAAGTAGTCTAAGTGTCCATGAATGGATGAATGGAGAAACATAATTGTTATACACAAACAATGAAATACTACTCAACCTTAAAAAGGAAAGAAATCCCAACATGCTACAACGTGGAGGTGGATGAACCATATGAATATACTATGTGAGGTAAGCCTGTCACAAAAAGGCAAATATTATATGGTTCCATTTATATGAGGCACTTAAAGTAGTTAAAATAAAAAAAGACAGTAGTTTGATGACTACCAGGGGCTGTGGAAGGGAAAAATGAAGAGTTATTGTTCAATAAGTATATAGAGTATCCGTTTTACAAGATAAAAAAACAGTTATAGAGATGTATGGTGGTGATGACAGCACAACATTATGAATCTATTTAATACCATTCAACTGTAATTTAAAAATGTTTCGGATGGTAAACTTTACATTGTGTGTATTTTAACATAAAACATGGGAAAAAAGATAATACTAAGAGTTTAAAAAGGCACATCAGTTATAGACAAGAAATGTAGGCATCCTTTATGGTAATAAAGAAGTATTTGAAAATATAAACTTTGCTTAAATAAAAGACATTAAATTTCTTTATCACTATCCTTTCTTCCTCCACTACTTCTTCATTTTATCCGTATTTAGGAATCTATTTCTCCTAAAATTTTCTCACATGTATAATATTTTAAATTCTAGCTATAATTTAGAATTTTTTGGTAAATCAAAGGCTATTTTTATCACAAGCTATTGAACATAAAAATGTCGATGTGTTTTGGCTGAGATGGGAGAAGGAAACCCAGAAAAAAGTCCCCTTTTCCCAAGGTAGCCCTGTGGCATCTCTGGGAGAACTTAATTTTCATAGATCCAGTCGGAAAACCATTGGATTAGGTAATTGCTAAGACCCTTCAAGCCATTTAGTAATTGCTAAGATCCTTTGAGCTCTATAGTGTTATTATTCCCTGAGGATATGATTATTCCATTGATTGATTTATATTTTTATGCAGAGTGACTATTCCCTGCAATAATGTCACTAACTATGAAGAGTGGTAACTTACACTAATAGGTGAAAAAAGCAATATGCAGTCATTTCCTTTTTAAGTATGAATGATTACACTTTGGTGTAACCTGTCAGTTAAAACACTCCAAGTTTAAAACTACAACTGAGTTGTTTCACTGAATATAGAGTAAGCCAATTTAGTCAAGTGAGGATTAAATAACCACTGTGTGTTCAGATAGGCAAAATAGGGTGTGCAAAAGAAAACTATGCCTATACAATATTTAATGTTAAATCACTGTTCCAAGTAATAATTATGTATCAAGACATATTATTTATCAAAATCTCTCCTAATTTGGTCCAAATAAAACTATATTATTATCAAAGACAAGACTCCCTGTTTTATTCTCTGAGAAAGATATAAAATGGATTCAAGAGATAACAGAATAAATCCAAGGAGCCAGCACAGTCCTGTTTCTTCCCTTTGAAATTGCCTAATTTGATAGATCATTCTTGCTAATTTGGTCATTGCTAATTTGGTCTTGCTAAGTTTTGGTCATTGGGATTTTTTTTTTTAATATGTCAAAGTATAAATGGATTGTTTAGGATACATAAAGAAAAAATAAAGTATAATTTCATATCATATATTTAACTTTAGTTCCTATTTTGTTTTTCGTTTTTTTTTTTTTTATTTCAGCATATTATGGGGGTACAGATGTTTAGGTTACGTATGTTGCCCTTCCCCCCCTCCCCCCTAAGTCCGAGTTTCAAATGTGTCCATCCTTCAGGTGGTGCGCATTGCACTTTTTTTTTTTATTATTATTATTCCAGGGTATTGTGAGGGTACAAACATTATAGTTACACTTCATGTCTTTGTCTCACCCAAGTGCGGGTTAAAGGCATGCCCTTCCCTCCCTTTAGTGCTCCCCGTGTCCTTTAGCTGTAGTGTACTTTTCCATACAAAATGTGTGCACAATGATGTAAGCAGACAGAAAAATTATAAAATTGAATGTATGCATTTATTTTATTAAATAGGTGACACTCACAGAACACAACGTGATACTTCTCCATCCTCTTCATCCATCTTATTCTGCAAGACTAATTCTTCCCCATCTATCTAGAGGTAAACTAGGACATGTCCTATATTCTTCTGATTATTTTACATAATAATAGAGTTTTCTAAATAATTCTAATCAAAAAGACAACTTCAGTTCAATAATTAACATGAATCTTTATTCTGGCTTGTTGGCCTCAACTCCTTTGTTGATACCTACGTATTTGTTCTTTATTCTGAGGTCTTCTCATCCTCTTAGCAAGCTGTCTTGGACAGTTCTTTAACAATCTATGCTAGCTCCCTCCTAATGTTCATAGCTCTTATCTGATACATAGGATACATATACAACAATAGAAAATCCAATACAGAGATGACAGGATTTTTATTGATTTGATTAGGCTATAGTCTTCCCCTCCTTCAAAACTTCTTTTATGTTACCCAGCTCAATAAAGAGCATTTTCTTCCACTCAAAAGTGCAGGTCACAAACTTGTGAGTTTTCAGGGACTTTTTCTTCTCTCTTAAACTCATTCTGCAAAAAGCTATCAAAGACCGTGTGTCGTATTTCTTAATGTTTCAGATTGTTATCCTTTTCTTCATCATTACTGCCACAACCTTCATTCATTCTTTTCACCTGTGTATAAATAGCTTGCCAGCATGAACTTGTAAGCCCAACTTGGTTGAATGTATTCTCAACAAGGCTGACAAAATGATATATCTAAATATAAAATCTAATCGTAACACTTTCCATCTGAATATCCTCTGTTACCTTCCTATAGAATTCAGAAAATAAAACTAAGTCACTATCATGAATATGTACAATTTGCATTTATTTTTAAAGTAAAATGGGGAAATTTTGTTTTCAGTACATAACCATTTTAAGCCCCTGCAATCCTCTGCAGTTAAGTGAGTTTTTAAGAAAAAGGATGAGAGCCCTGTGCTAGCCTGTTCTTATGGCACCCTCTGCCCCTCCACTGTGGTCTCATCTGGCTGTTAGGACTGTATGGTCAAATCACAAATAATCCCCTCAGAATTTTTTTTCTTTTTTTTTTGCTAATCCGGCTGAAATATGCTCTTCTTTGCCTTCATAGTTATTCCATCATCGTTGCTGAATATTTTCTTACCTAAGGGCCATGTCATTGTTTCATTTTTTATCGATACTCACGGCCTAATAGAGTATCTGGCATGTGGTTGTTTCTCAGTAAATATTTATTATGGGAATAAGGATGTAAATTACGTAACTCCTGAATATATGTTGGATGTTTATTTTTTTCTAGCTGAATTTTAAAGAATGTTTAATTCATGAAATAGTAATTCTTTCATATATTTCTCAATTTCATATAATTTATAAAAGTGTATCACAGTGCTTTTTTATTGATCAGAATTGTGTAACTCTGACTTACAAGCACCTATATGCCCCAGCATATATCAGACTATCCTGTGCGTATTAAGTATTTAATAATAGTTTGACTTTAGTAATGCACAATAAAAGAAAAACAGGAAGGAATGAAGGAATATTAATAAACAGAGGCTAATGAGTGATTTCGGGGAAATTTGATGTTAAAGGGAACTGGCATGTAATGTGGTTGGAGGTGGAAATGTGAGCACTTTTTTCTTTGTTTATTTTTGTCTACTTTTTTTTTTTTGAGACAGAGTCTCACTCTTTTGCCCGGGCTAGAGTGAGTGCGGTGGCGTCAGCCTAGCTCACAGCAACCTCAAACTCCTGGGCTAAAGCGATCCTCCTGCCTCAGCCTCCCTAGTAGCTGGGACTACAGGCATGCGCCACCTGCCCGGCTAATTTTTCTATGTATTTTTAGTTGTCCGATTAATTTATTTCTATTTTTAGTAGAGATAGGATCTCGCTCTTGCTCAGGCTGGTTTCGGACTCCTGAGCTCAAACAATCCGCCCGCCTCGGCCTCCCAGAGAGCTAGGATTACAGGCGTGAGCCACCGCGCCCGGCCTATTTTTGTCTACTTTTAAAATGCGTGTTTATAGGAGGGAGCAACACTCATTATAGGATAAGAGATTCAAAATAAAATAAAGAAGCGTATAACTGAAAGATCAAGTTTTCCAAGAAGATGCAAGGAGGCATAAGGAAGTACACAGAGGGGCTACTGTTCTCTCTAGGCAAGTTTAATAATGGAAAAGAAGAAAATTTAGGGAAGTTTCAACAGATGGCATACACACACACACACACACACACACACACACACACACCCCTGTATATATATATATATTTTTTTCTTTACTGAAATAAGAATCAAGGTTGTCTGTTGGGAGTAGGAAATGCTGGTGGGATTCTCTGCTTAAGGAAGGGGGTTTGGGAAAGATTAGAAACAGTCTCTTTGGGTTGAATGAAAGCAAAATCTGATGATCAAAAATGAAGGCTTGAGATTCAGATACTATAGCAAAATTACAAGAGGCAATTTGTAGTATTTTCTTTGTAAATCTCTGCATTTATTCTTTCTACTGTCAAATCCCTTCTCATGTGTACCAGATTAAGTATAATAAAATATAGGTTTCTTTTTTTTTTGTTAAGATAATGGCTGCATTTCTAATATTGCTATACAATTTATAAAATAATTACTTAATAAATATTTTACAATAAATAGTGAATATGGAAACAATATAAAATAAACCAAACTTATCTTACTAGTTAGGTTTAGGTAAAGCCAAAAAAGACTATTCTATCATACACACACACGCACACACATCCCACTTCATTATTACATGTTACAAAGTATTACATGCTAATGAAGAGATGATAAAGGTTATAAAGCTAAAGAAAATAGGGAGATATTAGAAAAGTGGACAGGGAGATCACACCTGCTAGTTAAGAATTGTGTATTTTTCCATAACAGATGCCCAAATACATCATTGCATAAGCTCCGTTGAGTTCTCTGCAATCCAACTTTGCAAAAAGGTTTTTAGAATGGACAGGATACCATTTCCTCAAGGGATTGAGGGCAGATGAAGTCCTGGAGGGTGAGATTCAGCAAATTCAAATTACAGTTTGAACTATAAACTATCTGTACCAATGGGAGTCATTGCTTTGTCTCATGGCACTGATTCTAGACATAAAAAAACATTTGAAGCCCAATACATTGATTTCATTTTAAAGACTATTAAAATATAAGTAATTGGATCTGGATTAAGTCATCTTCTGCACATTCAATAGTGCTTCAATAAATTTTTCTAACTTGCATTTTGTTTCTGGGTGTTTGACTATTGCAGGGTATTTTTATGCCTACTGTATGGTGATAATTATTCCCATCACAAAGAGCAGCACTTTTATCAAGAACTCTGCAACAGACTCAGTGCTACAATTCCTTCATTAAAACTGTTAAGTGCCAATACTTGCTTTATTGACAAGGATTGTAAAGCTGTTATTTTTCACTTCTGAAAAGTTTCTCATTATAAAAAATTAACACCTGCTTAGAATTTAAAAATATGTATGTACTAATAATACATTGAAATAATTTTTTTTATAATTGCTATTTCAAAATACATTTCTAGGATCCCTCGGAATGCTGGGACTGTAGGATTTAGCAAACCTGTCTCATGAACCTGACTTTGTCATTTAGGCAATTCAAATCAACTTGGAGTTAAAATGCCCCAAGACTGCAGAACTAACTAAAACTCGAATTGGGTGAGCGAATAGCCCATATTTAGGAGAAAGCTTGCAGAGAATAAAGAAATATTGGACTAAGCATCTTAGGTACAAGAAATGTTGAGAAGACAAGCTGTTTATTAATTTTTCAACAAATATCTATACCACCATGTTGCTAATTGTTGAGAAAACACAGTGGAAAAAAACGCAGTCTCTGGCTTCAATGCCAACAAGTGGAATTCTATGATATAATTGTGATATTTTAAAAATTGCAAATAGTACATTATTAGTATAACAGAGAGAGTAAAGGTTTGTTGCAGGAGCTGGATAGATGGCCAAGAGCTCTATAGTGAGAGGCCTTTATAAAGTGAGAAGTTCTCGATAGAGGGCCTTATTACATCTATAGGTCATGTACATTTGATCGTAAAAAGAAATATGTCAAAATTAAGAGACATTTATTGCAAGGATCCTTTTGGATGCATCCACAGTTTAGACAGAAATTAATATCATTATTTCAATTAAATAAAACAGTGTATTATGAGTGTATATTACAGGTTGAGTATCCTTTGTCTGAAATTCTTGGAACCAGAAATGTTTTGGATTTCAGTGTTTTATTGATTTTGGAACATTTGCATTATACTTACTGGTTGAGCATCCCTAATTTGAAAATTCAAAATCCAAAATGCTCTAATGAGAATTTCCTTTAAGCATCATATTGGTACTCAGAAAGTTTTGGATTTTGGAGCATTTTGGATTTTCAGATGCTCAACATGTGTGTATATAATATAAATACACTATTTACATTATTATAAATAGTATATATAATATAAAATATGTAAAATATAATATAAATCATCCTCAGAAATCAGAAAGATATATAAAAAGGTCACATAGAAATGGCAATCAAATATTATTCATTCTTTTATTTTAAAACGGTGTCGAAGGGAAATGTGTGTTCTCTAGTTTAATTAAATAAAGATTGGATTAAAGAAAATTATTATGGCACACTTTGTAGTGAAATAAAGTTCAAAAGTAAAACCAATTTAATAGAAAGGACAAAAAGAATAAAACTAAAATGTGTGAGCAGAGAGATGCTAAAAAATTAATTAGAAAGAAAGTTCTAAAAAGCTGCCCTGATGACAATTCTTGTATTAATACAAGACTTATCTGTGGTTTGACCAACAAGGAAATATCTTTCTAAACCTAAAAAACAACTGGAGAAATAATCAGAAATCAGTTTCTCTATCAGTTCCTAGAAGAAGGAGGTAAAAATCAATGTATAGAATATACATGTTATCGAGAAGGAAGAAATTAATAAGGATATTGGTGGAGAAAATTTCCAAGTTTAACTGCAGAAATACATGATCGATTACATTAAAGATTTTTTTTTAGTCACAAAAGATATCTGAGTAAAAGAGTGACAACAAAGGACATTAAAATAGAAATTTTTCAAAGGTTATTTATATCTGCTGATTAAAATTAGCAGAACCACAAATAATAGAATAAAAATGATAATAAAGATGCTTGAAAAAGAACTGGGCCAAATCAATTGTCATATGAATTGCCTAATATAGCAGCCACTGTTAGCTCAAATACAGCATGTTGTTACAGAAGAGATTTCACATGCCCAGAAACTGTGGGGATTACAGTGTGGAAATATACCTCTTCTCTCAATGTAGCATAGTGAAAGAAGGCGTGAGAGTGATTAAGATGAACAGTTGACTCTTTATTGACAGAACGCGAATCAATTGATTTAGCTGATATAGCTCTTTCTTTTCTGTACTTCCCATTTCCACACTTCCCTCCCAGTTAAAGGAATATCAGCCTTGAGGGGTGAAAATCACTTTTCCCTCACGATAAGTACTTCTTTCTTATTAAAGCATCCATAATGAAAACTATTTTAGACAAGTTCCCGATAAGACATTCCTATGTGATTGTAAATATCCTTTGATGTTCCAATTTTCTACTTGAAGACATCTTTTAGCTTTTTCCAAAAAGCGGAGATCTTCAAGGGCACAATTCAAATTTAATAGAGCAGGAAAAGGCTGTGTATTTTTAGGTCAGATCACCATGCCTAGAAACAGTTTAATGTCCTTAATTAACTTACTTTTATTTAATGACCCCTGATTGGTTTCCTGCTATGCCCAAAGTACATACTTCTTGTGTAGGTTTTTGGCCTTACAGTTTTGGAAAAACACATCTTAATTAACTTAACTACTGTTTAATTCGCATAGAAAAGTAGAAGAATTATTAATTAGAGTCATTCATTGAGGCAGACTGAATAAAGAAGCATAGAATTAAAGTTAAGAAATTTGAATTTGGTTTAAACACGATCTGTAAGCAAGTGTTTAATCTTAGTTGAGGTATTTATCTTCTCTAGGTTTAGTTGAGAGACATGATAGACGGATTAAAAGCACAGAGTTTCAAGATTGATCGTGTGTTTATACATTTTCTCTACAACTAATCACATAAATTTGGAAAAAAAATTACTTAATTGCTTTGATATTCAGTTTTTTTATATGTGAAATTGGACTAATAGTATTAATAATAATAAGGGTTTTGGGGAATGCTATATGTTACCATGATATATGTTTAATAAGGATAACTAGAATACTTACTCCATAGTTTATTGTAAAATTCCATTCTATTTCTTCACATAAATTGCTCTTGAAATCATTTGCTCAAGAGCATCTGCTTAATGTTAAGTATTTTTATTAGTGTGATAAAACAAAGAAATCAGAGAACTCTTCATATTTGTAAGCATTATTTTGAATATCAGTGCATTTATGGAAGACATCTATGAATTTCATCACATTTGAAAAAGGCTATATGCTTTAGTTATTGTTGCTGGAAAATAAGCTATCCCCTTTTAGAGGTATAAAAATATTTCATGATGTTCATGGATTCTGTGGATTAGGAATTCTGGCAGGGCATAGTGAGTATGACTTCTGTCAGTTCCATTATGCTGGGGGACGATCTGAATGAATGGGAGTGATCAACAGAGGCTACTCTGATTAATATCATGACATAACACGGAGTCTTAATCTTGGCGTGTAAAGCAGCATTGTTTTTTATTAATCTCACAGTTTCTGTGTGCCATGAATTCAGAAAGGACACCCCAGCCGAAAAGACTCAGATGGCAAGAGGTGTAAGAGTGGAGGCTGGAGGGTTCACTATTAAGATGTCCGTTAATTACGTGTCTGGAACCTGGACTGCAATGTCTATAGAATGGATGGACCCAGCTGGAACTGCCAACAGCTTCTTTTTATGGTTTTGACTTCTTACAGCATGGTGGCTGCTGTGGGGCTTTTTTGTTTTTTTTTGTTTTTGTTTTTGTTTTTAAGGGATCATATGAAAAGAGAGCATCTTGAAAGAAAGACAGTCAAATAGTGTCACTTCTGTTGTTCTCTGTTGGCTAAAGCAGTCACAAGACAGTCTAGATTCAACAAGATGGCCATACTCTCCACCTCTCAATAGAAGAATGCCAAAAATTTGGGGGCAATGTTTTAAAACCATCACAGAATTTGATACAAAATAAAAAGAACCACTTTTGTCTTTGCCATGTCTAAGAGTTTATGGATAAATTCTTCTTGAGTTTATACTCAACAGTTGAACATTCTGATTTCCATCTAGCTTTACTTTCAACTTAAACTTTTTAATATGTTGTAAAGTAAACTCATTAATAGTCCCTAAAATCAGCTTATTCTTTGGACCTCCCATTTTCCAAAAGAGGCATCATAATTTTGTTAGGGAACAAAATTCAGTGACATTCTTGACATATCTCTCGTAATCTACCTCCACATTTATTCCTCAACTATTTTCAAATATTCCTTCCTGAATTCTCTCATAAATACATGTTTTTTCTTTTTCTTTTTCTTTAACACTAGTGCAAACCTGTATCATATTTTATGGGGATTATTAAATAATCTTCTTTCTGTTCCGCCAGGTTTTGTTCACCCCCTTCCTTCAACTGACCTCCCCTCTTTGCAAAACTACTTGACTTAAAACAGTGCAAGGTAAATATTAACCTCTCATTAAAGAGCTTTGATTATTCCAACATTCACAGAATAAATTTAGGATCTGTTTTTCTCGGAGCACTTTAGTCAAAAACTTTGTGTCTAACCTTGCAAGCTGTGTTATTAATATATGATGTGAATTATTATTTGAATGGGCACTTGGGAATAGATACAGACATAGAACCACAGAAAATACAAGCAATAGCCTCAGGCTCCTGCAGAATCAAATTTACTCCCGTTGATGTTTTAAGACAACATTGACACTGACCTTGAGTTGAAAGAAAAGCTACTCTGAGAACAACAAAATCATGGCCAGATGGAGCCCAGTAGACAGCAACTTTAAAATCCACTCATTTAACTTTGTCCAGATTAAAGTCCTACATGTTCTACTCAAGTCAAATTTGTCTGCACGTTGTTCGTTTACAACAAAACCTATTCAAAAATCCTTGTTTTTTCTCCTCACATTTTCAACATACATGAATTATCTCTTCTCTATTTTTCATTTAGCAAGCCAGCAGTTCCTACATTTGTTTAGACATCAGAAGTTTCTTAATCTTGGAAAGTTTCTTTAAAGATGCACATTTTTATGCAAATCCCTGAACTATTAATTCAGTTATAGGACAGAGACTAAAAATATGTATTTTGTCAACTGAAAATCTGAGTTTTTGTCAATCTCAGGAGATTCTAATGAGGCTGACTAATGCCAGACAGATATTAGGGGAAAATGTTCTAAAGATAACTTAATAGGCCTCTAGTCAAAGCAGAGTTCAAATATCAATTTTTTTAAGAATCTATCTCCATTTTGTGAAAATGAAATTGAAAACTATCTAACCTTTTCTAATACTTCTTAACACTGATGTAACAAAATGGCCAGTGGTCTAGGGAGAAATCAGACAGTTTTGCTTCTACTTCCAGCTTGGTATAAACACGGAAAGTTAAATTCCTTTCTGAGCATCCTTTTCTAGGTTGGTTGGTTTGTTTGTTTTTCATCTAAAATGCATAATGATAATTACCTATTTATTTCCTAAATATATTGCAAATATAAGTTGAATTAATAAACTTGAAAAAAACTTAAGCATTAAACATATATATTACACTTATTTACAAAATTATAGCCACTCTTTCGCTATTTAAACTATGCTCTTATCTGTTTGCTTTTTTTTTTGGTTAATTTTTGTGGGAGCTGTTCTTCCAATAAATTTTAATTCCTTAAGAGGGAGAATTTGGTGTCTTCAACATGCAGTATTTTCTCTTTTCCCGGTATGTGCCTGCGGTAAGAGTTTTTAATATTAACTGTATGGCTCATGTTGGACAAAACTAGACTTATTTATGTGGAAATCTTTCTCACATTTAAATCCTGGTAGAATATATAATATATATCAATGCTTCTCAATCAAAGTAAGAACTTGCTTCTTTCTTTTTCTTTCTCTTTTTTTTCATTTTCTCTCTTTTATCTGTCTGTATCCCCTTTTCTTTCTGTCTTTAATAGCATTTTTGTTAAGAGATATTTTTAAATAAAAAGTAATATATATTCCTTTTAACAAGTCAAACAATACATGGAAGTATAAATAAATAAAAAGTTACTAACCTTCTCACCATCCTATTCTAATTATATCCCCTCAGAGGTAAGCGTTGTCAGTTATATTTCCTCTTTCATTCCTCTGTAAGCAAAAAAAAAAAAAAAAAAAAAAAAAAAAAAAAAAAAAAAAAAAAAGCCATACACATGCACAGATACACCAGAGAGGGAGAGGAGGAGGTTTCAAAGAGGTATAATATACATATCTGGGAGCACAGACTCAAATGTCTACAGAGCCAGGCAGGTAACACACATTAGTGAAGTGGCTCAGAAATATAGCAATAGAAGTGGCAGAGATCAGGGCTCACTACAGACTTCTCTCTGGCTAAAGGCAGCAGTCACCTCATGGAGCACCACTCAGCAATTAAAAAAAAAAGTCGATTTAGTGTCTTTTTTAACAACCTGGATGGAACTGGAGGCCATTCTTAGTGAAGTATGACAAGAATGGAAAAACAAACACCACACGTACTCATTACTAAATCAGAACTGATTGATCAACACTTAGGTGCACATACGGAAGTAAAAATTGGGAAATCAAGTAGGTAGGAGGGGGATGGAGGCGATGGGTAAATTCACACCTAACGAATACAATGCACACTGACTGAAGGACACACTTATAATTCCGACTCAAACTGTACTAAAGCAAATTACATAACCAAAATGTTTGTATGCCCATAAAATTCTGAAGTAAAAAAAAGCTAGAATGGTTAGATATTCCAAGTTTTCAAAAGAAGACTAAAATAGCTAAAAAGAAAAAAAACAAAAAACAAAAAACACTTGATTAGATTTTATATGAAATGTCCTAATTTTGAAACTTTAGAAAGACCACATAAACACATTTCTAAGTAGCATCAGATCTCTTAAACAGCATCTTTTGGGTTTTCTGATATTACTAAACCATGATTAAGACTCTCATTATATAATACCCAAAGGGTATGCTATGGAACATTTGTTGATAGATTTTCTTTTGTTAAAAACAAGATTTTTTTTTGAGACACTGGTGATAAAGATTTTGTTAGATGTTTACCTTAATCAGTTGGTTTAGTTGGTATCTATCATGTTTCTCCATTGTAAAGTTACTATTTCCTCCTTTGTAGTTGATGAGTATCTTGGGAGAGATACTGAGATTATCCAAATCCTGTTTCTCCTCAAACTTTTGCCTGCTATGTAGCAGAGTGATGAATATGAAAGAACTCTTTGTAGTGTTTTTTCTTCCCATTATTTTGTTATAATTCTAAAATCAGTTCAAAGTAAAATATTCTTAAAAATCCATCTCTTTTGTTGTTTGAAATTAATACTAATTTGTACTTCATACTTGGAAATATGCACTTGCTACTTACTTGTTTATATAATTCCGTTGCTCAAAATTGATTGTTTAGACTATATCATTTTCTCTTGAATGATTTCTCATATCTTGCCATTATGAAGTATTTATTTCATATCTCTTTTAGGATAAAAGAGTATCAATACTGCCTGAAACCCAAGACATAATGAAAGAGATTGTCTAAGAATGAGGTCATCACAATGTTGAACCAAATAATTCAGCTGTGTCTTTCCATAGAAGAATATTTCAGGATTTACTGAAACTACTGGATTCTAGATTATTTTACTTTAGTACTGTTTTAAAAAACAGAGATATCTGATTATGGAATGGTCTAGTGCTCTTTTGTCTAAAACTTCTATTTGTGTCATTAAAAATGAAACCATTCCCAGATAGAAATGTCAACATTGTTACAGAATTACTGAAAACTTGGCTATAGGTAATAGCATTACAGTTGTATTATGGGTACAACACTGATTTACTATTTACCGCTTATGCAATATGCAGCTACATGTTTTTTCAGACCACTAACACTTGCCACTGTTTTGAAATTTTTATTTTAATTAATGTATTAGACAACTGATATCTCTTAAAAGTTAGTAAATTTTAAAATTGTGGATAAATTAACAACCTTCCCTAAAAGATCACTTTGTGACTGTGAATATTAAATTGATGCATTAACAGAGTATATTGTTATATTTATATACTCTGATATAAAATGTATTGATATAAAACAGTATCTTCTTATTTATGGTTTATTTGGTGATGTGAGTAGAATTCTTTTTTTAGTCGGTACCTATTCCATTTGTTTTCTTTCCTTTAGACATTAAAAGAATAATTGCAGAATGCATTTCATCAAGATGTCTTTGAAGTAAGAATAAAAACCAATTCAAAACTTCTCAAGATGGCTTTCTCCCAATTGCTTCTGTAATTCTGAGCCTCTTTGTTTTGTGCTGATTTTCTTCTTTCAAAGATCTCCTTTAGGCTCCCTTGCAGCATGTTTTATGGATCAGTGATTCTCCTGATTGTTTTTTCTCACCAAGGTCTTTAGTGGGACCTGTCTATCCCACTCTCTAATTTTCACATAGACTTTTATCTGTTTTACAATACATAATCCTAATAACTGTATCTTTGGAGATCTTCAACTAGAGAACCCGGTTAGTTAAGGTTGGTTGATTTTTTAAATATTGTTTCCTGTATTATCGATTGTGCTAGTACCTTCTTTATTAAAGTTAATAATAGCAACTATTTATTGAATATCTATTATGTTCCAGGCACTGTGAAAATTTATTGTAAGTTTTATTTTATTCAATCCTTCTAACAACCCTAAGAAAAAAAGACTACTACTATCCCCTTTGTAGAAATGTGAAAATTCAGTATAATATTGTCCAAAGTCACAGGTTTAGTAAACATCAGAAATGAGAGTTGAGCAACAATCTGTTTAAATCTAGACTCTGATATCCTAACCACTTTTCTTCTAAGATTAACTTTACTGTGTTATTTCTTTTACATAACTTGACCAAATCCATGTCAGTCAATGCTTTTAATAAGTTTACCTAGGAATGTGCTTACCTACAAGTAGTTAAAATGTAAAGAAAAGAGGTGATTCTTGAAAAATAATTATTAAATTCAAATATACTTGTTAGATAATTTGGTAAAATAATGAGAAGCAAATGGAAACAGACTCAATGAATACTCTATATTTCTAAAACATGAATAATTTATATTTGATTAATTTATTTGGTTAATGTATGGCTAACTTCTAGTATATTATATGCTAAAAATTACTTAACTTCTTGATTCTAAAATATTCTTCAGAATTCTCCTCACTTCTTCTCTTATAACTTTTCTTCTCCTTATGTCAAATAAGGCAGTAAAGGTTTAATTCATTTATATAGTGAATAACCATTTATTCTATGGAACTTATGCTATGCCAGCAAAGTAACATAAAAAGATACTGTTTCTCTGTGAGGATGAATATTTATCTTGGGAAGAAGTGGGTCCTAATATAGGAACATGGAAGTAAGGATGTTCAAATTAGTTGATAAGTATATATTCCTCTCTCTTCACCTTATACCAGGTAAACAGAAGAAAGAATAACCTGTAATATCACAGATCTCATAGTCCAGTTGAGGAGACTGAGAAATATCTAGCTAACCAAAGGGGCCATAAAAGCTTCCCCTGAGGTTTCGACACTGAAGTTGTAACACGCAGATGAGGAATAGGCCAGATAGGTTTGGAGTAGGTGATAATTTTCTGTACAGAGAATAAGAAAGAGGGTGGAGTTTGGTTTGCTTGGGTGTTGAGTCTAAGGATGTTGATTGTTCAGGGTCAGCTCAAGGAGAACTTCACATTCTTTCAACACATTTTTGACTTTGCCCGTTTGATAATAGGGAGCAACATCATGGCATCTGCTACATTGTAGGATAATTTTTAAATAGTGCTATAGGAATTACCATTGCTTTGTCCCAAACTGCTTTATGCTTTAATATTCGTAGCAGTATAATTCTGGCTGCAGAACTATTGTTTCTTTCAGCTTTACCAACATAATTTAACATATTTTAGATCCTTATATGTGGGTGATTTTGTGTGTACATGATATTAGATTCCCTACTATGGCTCTAATTCTTCTGCCCCTCGCCACCCTCACTTGCATCAATTTTTCTGTGGTTAACCTGGTTCTTCTCTTATTTTTTTCAAAAGTTGAGGAACCAGGAATTTTTGAAAGTATGTATTTGAGACATTATCCCTTCAAAAATTGCTGTTCTTTGAATTGAATTTACAAAGCAAATCATATTTTAATGCAACTGTAATAATGCCGAAATCTTATTAAAAATAAGAAGACATCAAGACCCCAATATATAAAGGGCCTAGTGCCAACATAAAAAGTGTGTGTGCGTGTATGTGTGTGTGTGTGTGTGTGTGTGTGTGTGTGGTGGAAAGTGGTGTATATTTGCGCATGCTAATTTATAGGGCAAATATTGCATCAAGAGAAAATAAGGGGGAAATATATTATACTATTTTATGATGCAGTAAAACCCATACATGAAAGCCACATCCGTATATCAAGATCTATAGAGGTTTACACAGAGAGTAACATGACATAATGTAATTTGGCCTATTAATTACATCTCCAGGTTGTAATCTACTCCGGTGGTCTCAATTGTCTCATTCCTAGTCAGCATCTATAAAGTAGATGTATATTCAATTTGAATTTTATTTTATGGTCAGAGATAAGCAATTTCCTCTGCTCTTATCTAATGCCCATCCAGATTGATCACCTATGCAATAACTGAGATGACATACTCCTTTCATTCTTCAGTGATCAGTGGTAGAAATATTTACTGTTCCTGAAAAGTCCTTTATTTATTCATAAAGCCATTCAACCCTGAGTAGACTAAACTTTTTTAAATTCTTGCCTGAAATGAATACATCTGTGATAAGGGGGGCATTTTAGCTTACCAGTCACTGAGCAGGTATTTGCTAGTGGGGACTGTGCTTGCTAGGTCTTAGGAGTGAAATAATGAATAACATGTGATCTTTGCTTTCAAGTCTTTTACAGTCTAGGTCAGGATTCTGAAGAGATTGTTAGAGCTGACACATGAAAGGCACTTGAAAAGCAATACAAAGTGCATTATTCTGAAGGAGAGGATCTATAGTTGTCACCATATTGCTCTATTTTTTCCACAATGGTCACAGATTCTTCTAAACCACAAGGCAAAAGCACAGCACTGTTGATAGTTATATCTCCATGCGATGACACAGGGCACTTCTGAAATACATTAGAACTAAAGTGTGGTGGGTCATCTGGAAAAGCGTGCCTAGTTTAGGACGTGTTATGTAAGGGAATGTAAAGAGATCCTGAAGCTTAAACTTTTATTAATGTCATAACAAAACTTTGTTCCTGCTTTAGTAACTCGTTCTCTTCAAAGTTGCCTTATTCCTGTATTTAGATTCTGTGGCATAGTTTTAAAAGTTGTAGAGCGAAGCAGAATCCCGGCACCACTAGGTCTCTGCTCTTTAAACTTAGATAAATTACTTTTTAAATTTCAATTTCCTTATCTAAGAATATAAGATATAAAACTGTTGTGAGGATCACATAAGAAAAAAATATATATACTAAAGCACTTTAGATAGGTATACAAAATAGAAATCAGTGACATTGTTTGTGGATTTGAGATCATTTATGTCATTGCCATGGAGCCACATTTACACACACACATACACAGTTAATTTGCCATGATATTGTTCAGTGTTAAAAATGAAGATAGTTCAGTTAATTCATAATATACCAAACATTAGTGAAAAGACTGAATAAATGTGGTTTTGAAGCATGGTTTTGCACCCACAAGTTTTTATAGTGGTCCTTGCCATTTCTTCATTGCTGTACCCAACAGACTATGTGAACTGAAGAAGTTTTATTTATATTTCTATGGTTAAATCCTAAATATAACATATGAAGTAGCAATCCTTTCTCCTCTTAAAACTTGCTTTCCATTTTTAAAGATTAGCATATTAGCTGTTTTCTTCCTCAATAAATAGACACATAAATATAAAAGCATCAAAAAAGAAAGACTAATTTGCTTTTATACTACCATCTGTTACATATCACATTTGATGTGTTGTGTTATCTGTGGCAAACTGTATATTGCTGAAATGAGCATTATTTGTCCACACTCATTAGTGAAACTTTACCCAATATACTGATTTTACTCAATAAATAAGTATAAAAGCATGATTTTTAAATCATACACATGTATTTATATTTACTCTATAGCTTCTTTTGTGAAATACAATAACTTTAAAAGGAAACACCAGGATAAAAATCATTACCTGTTTCTAGACAACTCTATATTTGAGTGAATGTAAGATTTATTTTATGATTATTTTAGTGAAAACGAAAGTCTTTAAAATACTACATAGACATTTTATTTTGTCCCGATTATTATGGCATGGAAATTTAATAATGGCAATGACCAAGAAACTGTATTTGCTACATTTATATCTAAAATTTAATTAGTACATAATTTTGAACATTTAATGAACATGCAATATATTTTCTTAGCACAGTGTAAAGGTTTCATATTTGAACATATACATGCATGCAATGATAGAAAGAGCAGGTGAATTGTTTCCAAATAACTCTACATTTTATATAATTGCCTAAATGGAATTAAGAACATTTATGAACTCATCCTAGGTAATGTTGGAGATTGATGTAAACAAACTAGGCACTTTGTCCTTGAGAATCATATAATTTATTTGTAGAGCAGAATGCATGTGCAGAAAAAAGACCAAGTTCAGTATAATCCAATATACCAAGAGAAAGAGCTTCCCAAAAAACTTGAGCTATAGCCAAGAAAATATGTATTAATAGAATGAGCGTAAGAGTCAGAAGTTTATTCTGGCTTTCTGTCTCACCATTTCTTCCCTTTTCATAGCGAATTCAGACATATTGAGAAACAAACTGATTTAAACCATAACTTATTCTTTTCTATTCCACGTACTCTGAAAGTAGCAGAGAAATAAAAAGAAGAATATGTAGTGTCATGTTCTGGTTCTGCCACTTACATGCAGTTATCCTGAGGAAATCAGCTAGCTTTATGGTCCTTACATTTTTTAGCACCAAATAGAAAATAATGAAGTCTACCCACCCTGCCTCGCAGGACTGTTATCAAATCAACTTAGATATTTCAAGCCAATACGTAAACTTGAAGGGTAATAGTGTTTTATTTTATTAGCTAATATCTGAAAGTTAATGTTTAGGTAGACCATTGAAAGTTGGTGTCTACGTAAATACAATGAGTAACCATAACCATCACTATCATTTCATATTTACAACACTGCAGGAAAGGGAGAATGTAAGTAGAAAAAAGGATGGAAAATCTCTCTCTCTCTCTCTCTCTATATATATATATATACACACACACACACAACATACACACATATGTATATATGTGTATATACACACACATATACACACACATATATGTATATGTACACACACATATGTATGTATGTGTACATATATATGTATTCATATACTTTTATATATATGAATATATGCATGTATAGATAAGATTTTTGTCTCTCCTACACATAATACATATATATATATATGACTTCCAGCATGGTGGTTTTAAAACTTGGCAACAAATATTTTGAAACCATTGAACATAAATGAGGTTACCACTGTTTTGACCCATACACAACTGCAGAAATGACTTCCAAATCTAAAAGGTCATACAGTCTGCAATTTTTGCCAGAACATTAAAGTACCATGAAAGAAGTTCACCTATCCTGATGCTGCCATTCTGAAGATATCATATGTAGACTCTCTGCTAGCTAATCCCAACCTTCAATTCAACTCAGCCAAGGTGCCAACTATAAAGATGAAGAAGCCACCTTAAAAGTGGCTACTCCGGGCCGGGCACGGTGGCTCACGCCTGTAATCCTAGCACTCTGGGAGGCCAAGGTGGGCAGATTGTTTGAGCTCAGGAGTTCGAAACCAGCCTGAGTGAGAGCGAGACCCCGTCTCTAATAAATATAGAAAGAAATTAATCAGACAACTAAAAATACATAGAAAAATTAGCCGGGCAGGTGGCGCATGCCTGTAGTCCCAGCTACTCGGGAGGCTGAGGCAGGAGGATCGCTTTAGCCCAGGAGTTTGAGGTTGCTGTGAGATAAGCTGATGACATGGTACTCTAGCCTGGGCAACAGAATGAGACTCTGTCTCAAAAAAAAAAAAAAAAAAAAATGGCTACTCCACCATCATTTCTCTAAGTCTCATGCAAATGAGGTTACCTAAAACTGAGCTGCTACCATTACAAAAACCTAAAACTATGTGACATTGGCTTTGGGACTACATGGCATGCAGAATGTGGTAGAGTTTTGAAGACACCATTAACCGAAACCTCATAGGCCACCAAAAGGTTGTTAATGAAAATTTAAAGTAAGAAAAATGTTATAGGAAACTGGAGGAAAGGAGACACATGTAATGTACCACATAACATTTAGCAAATATTTACCTGGATTAACTGGAGAGTAGAAAAACATATCTATTGAACCATCGGGAACTGGCTAAAGAAAAATGAAAGTATCTTTGGTAGAAGTAGTACTAGTTTCTTTTAGCTCCATATTATATGGTACAGATACAGGGATATGATAAAGATGAAATTCAATTTTAAAAAAGAATTTAGAGAAAATGATAAACTTAATTAGACATGCCATTTTAAAAAATAAAGCTATTTCTCATCTGCAATGTCTTCTGGGAGAAGATTCTTTAAATAAGAGAGATTCTCAATATAAAATGCAGAGTGCTATCAGGGAAATGTCTGAATCCCTTTGGTAAGATCACAAAAAAGATTTAAGCTTATGTCTCTCACAGATTTTTCAGGTAGGAAAAAAGTTCTTCAGGGTGTGCCTTGCAGTCCTTCTCTATTGTTTACAATAGAATTTCTAGGAATATTTTAGTTGTTTTCTCACAGCAAGCTCAGAGGAAGCTAAGGAAAGAAGAATTAATTTCAAGGAGATTTGCATGTATTGCATTTGTCTAAGGGATTTAATAAAAGGAATTACAAAACACTTGTTTTAAAAATATATAACAGCTTCGACTGAAGAAACAGAGTAAAACATTACTGTGGACCTCTAAACTTCTATGGGCAGAAAGGAGGCTGATAAAATTATTTAGATATAGACATGGTCATGTTTCGGATGGAAAAGAAAGGATGACTAAGGAGAAGGAACCAAGAGTTATGAAGTCATTCCCCTGAAGCAGGACTAGAGCCTAATCAAGAAACTGGCTGTATCTACTTGGCTAGATTTCATATTTGCCAGGACCCGTGACTTCTATGCACTTCCATTTCTCCATTTTCAGTGTGGATGGCAAATGCAGATATGCAGTGTCTTCTCTTCCATTTTATGTTCACTGTAAGATGGGCAGATAATTTGCCTCTTTAGCTTGTTAGTTTTCAGATTGTTATAAATTGTACTAAAGAACAAAATCTGAGGAATCTTATATGCATTTTGATCTGATTTAGATGAAGAGACCCTAGACCTTAATCCTGAGCCTTTTTTTTTTTTTTTTTTTTTTTGAGACAGAGTTTTGTTCTGTTGCCCAGGCTAGAGTGCCATGGTGTCAGCCTAGCTCACAGCAATCTCAAACTCCTGGGCTTAAGCAATCCTCCTGCCTCAGCCTCCTGAGGAGCTGGGACTACAGATGCATACCGCCAGGCCCGGCTAATTTTTTAGTCTCCTTCTTGCTCAGGCTGGTCTCGAACTCCTGACCTCAAGCAATCCTCCTGCCTCGGCCTCCCAGAGTGCTAGGATTATAGGTGTGAGCCACTGTGTCTGGCAAAATCCTGAGCTTTATGAAAGGATTGGATTTCCGGGAGATTATGGGAGTAAGGGAGTTTATTTTATATATAGGAGGCATAAAAATAATTCGTGGGCAGAGTGTGGGTTTAAAAAATTGGTTGCACATTTTGTGACACGTTTCCTACTGAAAGGTTGGGTCTATGTCACTTTGCCTTGAATTGGTGTGATTTTATGCCTCCATTGACAAATAGAGTACAGCAGCTGTGATACTATGTGACTTTCAAGACTGGGTCATAAAATGCCATGTAGTTTCCACCATATTTGCTATAAAACTGAGCCGAGTTGCATCTGAACTATGTAGAGGCTGTCATGCTAGAGAAGCTATGTTTATGTGTCTGAAAATCAGACCCAGATGACTGCACATTAAGGCACCAGGCACATAAGTGACAAAGCTTTATTGGAAGCAGATCCCCCAGCATCAACTCTGCCACCCTCAAAATCACTAACATTGTCCCAACCACATTAGAACATAACAACATGACCTTTGTGCCTCTTCAGTTTATATTTATATTTTATTTTATTTTTTTCCCAAGTATTAAAATCAAGGAACATGCCTCTTCAGTTTTTATCAATACTTCTCTCAGTGTTTGCCATATGATAGCATCCTTATGTCTATGTGTAAGCTTGAGTCAATCACTAATAATCACGGTCTCCTCTATCTTTTTTTTTTTTTTCTGTTAATCATAAAAAGTTGAGAATGGTCAAGTTTCTGTATCAGAAGTAATCTCTAGTGAAAGTATTTCTTGTTTTAATATTAGAACATCTATACCAACATCACGCATAGTTTCATGATAAGAAAGGAAATATTTAGGAAATGTATCAGGTGTAATTGTAGAAGACTCTTCCTCTAGCCCGGAACCTTGGTTCAAGTAAGATGGTAACTTGGTTCAAGTACTCTTGACATGGAGGAAAAAGATCATATATAAGTTAGTAATTTATAGAATATTCTATATTTTTCTAGAAAGCATCACAGCATCTCAATGTATTGGCACACTGCTCATACTATAAATTGACTTTCAAATGCCACATCACCATTTGACCTTAAAAGCAAATGGATTCCACTAATAAAGTTAGGAAAAGTATATTAAATGGCTACTAGCTCCTCTACTGTGACATATGAGATATGAGCAATGCTATGTAAAAGATCTAAAAATATTCAATGAATTTCTAAATTATAATAGTGGCAGAGGTATGAGAACAAATAAGAGCAAAAAAATATATAAAATAATTATTTTGTATGAAATACAAATAAAATATAGTGAAATACAAATCACTAACTACTCTGACATATTAGAAGCTTCTAGAAAATCAAGATATAGCAGAGGCAAGAATATCTGCAGTGAGAATAGCCCATATCCCTATTGTTGAGTTCATTTGTAGGCAGCATTTTTGTCACACTTCTCATTCTGTTTAACATGAAGTAATTAGAATGCTCATCTTCTCTGGAAAATTTTAAAGAACCTATTCTGTAAGACAAATGTCTTGATAAAATATATAGTAAATAAATCGTCTTAATTTCTGGGTAATTTAAAGAGGCCTATTTTTTTAATTTACTTTTTAAATAAAAACTTTGACATTAGCCATAGACTTTTACTACAGCCATGTTACCTAACACCTGGCTGGATAATTGGCCACTGCCCGGGAAGCTGTTTATATATTGATCTCACTTCAGCTCTTTTCTCAGGTTATGTGAGAAGCAAGATATATTATTTGAGATATTTGTTTCCAAGAATATGATTCAATAGAATATTTATACCTACCCTCCCACTGAAAACAACTAAAAAATGTGGATGAAGAATTGGAAAAATCTTTCTCCCAGCCTTCAGAGATATCCCACAAATATTGGAAGAAAAGAAAGGACAATTGGAAATAAGAAGTTGAGGGATAAGAGAACAAAAAGACATGCATAACGTATAAGGAGATGGGAATTATTGACATCAATTAAAAAATTTATATTTACTAAGCTTGAAAAAATAAAATCAAAATTAAGTATATGTGGAAGGTTAAGGAAACCGTAAGATGTGACATTTAGGAAATAAAGCAATGAAAATGAAAAAAAATAATCAAAATTAAACATAGGACAAGTTTAATACCCATTTGACACAGTTAACAAATGAATTAATAATTTTAGACCCCGATTACATTGTAAAATTTTATTTTCCATAGAATGTAACATAATCATGGAAGTGATATCTCATTATATTGATAGATTTTGCCCATACTCAAGACAGGGATGAAGGTCATTGGAGGTCATATTAGAATTCTAAAAATATCATACATTTAAGAATCCATGTCAGGGGTTTATGTCAGGAATGGCTCTGCTAATCCACACAGTCACTTAGGGACCCAGGATCACAGAGATCATGTTCAATATATGATTTCCTAGATTTCCCTGGGCTTCACTATCCTAGTAAACTGAGAAGAGAAAGAATATGAGGGATAATACACTGGGAAGAATTAAGGCTCAGACATGGAGGTGGAACACATATTTTTATGTGCATTTCATCAGCTCAAAGTCAGTGATGCAGCCATCCCTAGGAGTTATAGAAATTAGAAACATCATTTAGCTCTGTTCCCAGAATGAAAGGAGAAATGTTTTTAGATGGTTACCTTTTGATTTGGGTCACGAGAGAAACCCTTTCTAAAGTCACTTTGGAAATTTGTATTTCCCAAACATGGCCACAACAATATGTCCATTCCCACACCACTTTTGCAATGTGACACTGTCACTCTTTCATGAAGAAATGACATTTCATTTCTTTAGGCCTTTGACCATGAGCAGGCCTTGGAGCTGCTTCAACTACCAGAATAGGGAAACAATGGCACTGTGCCAGTTCTGGGGAATATTAACTGATCCTCAATCAGGATTGCAGCTGCACACATGCTGACTCTTGAGATGTTCCCCATTGGGACACAGGTGCCATTCTGTTTGAAGTCCAAGACACATTGAGAGACCATGTGTAGATACTGTGGTAGAAAGCTCTGGCTAAGCTCCCAGCTGGCAACCAGCATCAACTACCAAGCAATGGCCCTTCCTGGTGACTAGCCCTAGCTGCTACCTGACTGTAATGGATGAGGGACCTAAGCAAGAATCTCTTAGCTAAGCCCAGGCAACCTAAAGAAACACAAAAGATAATAATAAATGATTATTTTTATGCTGCTATATTTTTGGGTAGTTTGATATGAAAGAATAGATAACTGGCACAGACATCTATTTAGCTATTTGTTCCTGGAATTGAATTATTATTATAAATAATACCGTCGACATATGACATTATTATTAGGACTGGGAAGTGCAAAGAGGATTGAAGGCCTTGAGGAGATTGAAAAAAATTTTATTGGAAGCTGCAGAAAAATATGACATATTATGTAGTGTTGGAAAGTTTAACAAAATAATCACTTACAATAACATGGAAAATAGAGCATGCACTTAAGAAACTGGTGGCTGTGGTGAAGATGTTTAACCTTGTATCTCCCATCTCATATGTTCTTCTGCAACATGCCTTTGTCACTCCACTATCAGGACATGGATTTTGGTTTTTAACCCTTGAATCTGAGAAGGCTTGTGACTGCTTTGACCAATCAGACATGGCAGAAGCTACAGGGTAGTAGTTCAAAGAGTAGCCCCTGATTTTCCCAATAGCTTCAGATTTCTGCTTCTTGAGACTCTTGTTCTTGGCATGGTCCCTCTCAGAACACAGCTGCCATGTTTTGAGAGCCCAGCCACATGGAGAGGCCACGTGCGGGATCCAGCAAACGGCCCCATCCAATGGTAAACATCCATGGCCAGTCTTTTCAGCAGGTCATCTAGCATGTCCAGACCAGGTGAGCATTCAGGGGACTCCAGCCTCAGATGCAAACTGTATGTAACTGCATTAGAGACCCAAGCAAGTACTACCAGCTGTGCCAAGTTAATCCGCAAAACCCTTAGATATAATAATAAATTGTTGTTTAAACCACTAAGATGTGAAGTCCTTTATTATGCAGAGAATGGGGTCAACACTGCTGTGAGGACCCAAAGGACAGAATATCACGCCTCAGAAGATTATTGAAATAATCTAGGACTTGAAATATGATGGAACTTGCTCTACTTGGTTTTAGAGCAGTGATCCCTTTATTTTTCGATTTTTTCCCCTTATAATGGGGAATGCCTACCCTTACATCAGTCCCACCATTGTATTTTGGAAGAAGATAACTTGTTTTCTACTTGCACATGTCATGTCTACAGATGGAGAACAGTTTTGCCCAAGATCATACCTAGAGTCTCACCTTTATCTGATTTTGATAATAAGACTTAGAATATTTTGAGTGTATATTTAGATGAGATTTTGGATTTAGAATTAATGCTAGAAGGGATTAAATTTTTGGAATATACTGAGATGAGATGAATATATTTTGTATATAGTATGGATATGAATTTTAGGGTACCATAGGACAGCCTATAGTGGGATTAATAATGCTCTTCAAAAATTCGTATCTACTTGGAACTTCAGGATTTGACCTTATTTGGAAATAATGTCTTTGCAGATGTAATTAGGTAAGTGGTCATAGTGGATTAGGCCTTAAATCCAATTATTAATATCTTTATAAGAAGAGTAGAGAAAACACAGACAAACACAGAAAATACTATGTAAAGACAGAGGCAGACATTGGAGGGCAGCAAGGAGCTAAGGAAGGCCAAGAATTGCCTGGAGCCACCACAAACTGGGAAGAGGAAAGGAATGATTTTTTTCATAGAGCAGTCAGAGGGAGCATGGTCCTGAGGACACCTTGATTTCAGACTTCTAGTCTCCAGGCTTATGTAAAAGTAAATTTCCATTGTTTTAAGCCACTCAATTTGCGGTCATTTGTTACTACAGTCCCACGAAAATACAAATCGTAATAAAATTTGAGAAAAATTATTTGTCATGCTATTTCCACTAATTTTAATGTCAAGAAACAATGGAAATAAAGAGTAGATTATTGCCTCTCAAAGCATGTTCTGGTACTTGCTGGATGTGTAGAAAAGGGGTAGTGATGTATTGCCGGGCTCCAGGAGAAGTTGTGTCCTTTCTCATAAGTCAGGACGGGAAGATTTCCAACAAAGGTTTTTTGCAAATGTGATACCTTTGCCATTAACAGCATGCATGTTCTGTTCCTTCACATTCATCTGAAAAGATGACTATATAATTCCCTGTGATTGTGGAGTCCACTGATAGTAGTCCTGAATTTGGGGAGTCACTCAGTTTAAAAAAACAGGCAAATTAACCTCAAAAAATTTTTAAATAATGCATAGCTAAAAGCCAATCTTACTCAATATTTTAAATACATTTTGTCTAAATCCAAACTAATATATTATAAGCAAATTTTATCAAATATATATTTTAAGCCATACATTTTTCAGTTCATTTAAAAACATTGCACCAAAAAGTGTCTCTTTACAAAGTGGCTGTGTTAGCTGTTAGCTATTGCACAATAATGCTTATAAATGATCCCCTCTCCCCAAACCTACTGACACCCACCAAGTAGTAAGTTTTCATTCTCTTTTATACATTTTTCATAGCTCTCCAGTTCAGCTGGTATAGTCCTGCCCCAAGTCACAAATCTGCAGGTTAGCTAAAACTTTTGTGAACTCGGCTGGCCTCAGCTCAGCTCAACTCAGCTGGGCTTGGCTTCAGGCTTCAGGGATAGTGGCTGTCTGGAGTATTTCTCGCATGTTGCAGTAGCAGAAGCACAAGAGCACTAGTCCAAATATGCACACATATTTCATGCTGATGCTTTCATTTTATTTGCTAAAGCAAGTTACATGGATTAGCTGAAATTCATGATCTCAGAAAGGGGAGAGTACATCACTTAAAATGAAACTGTTGCAAGTATGTGGTTTATACACTGCTAAAAGGGAATGAAAAATTGGTTAAAATAAAAAAAGCTCAATCTACTATAATAATATAAGTAAATGGGGTCAAGACCACCAAAGGGACTTATTGTGAGACTCCTAGTTAGGAATCTAAATACCACACATATTTCAGTTCTATCAACACAATGTCATCATCATAGTAGATGATTGGCACGTTCTGAGAAATTGTACAGATTCAGATAGTTGACATAATGGAAAGAAGCTATAGCTGTCTCAGACAAGTATAATAGAAATATATTTTTTGGTTGTGTGCTGGCTTTATACTTTGTCAACTTAGCTAAGTTGGAACTAGATTTTCAAGAATCCCTTCCCTGAATTTTTCTGAAGTAGGTTTGCAACATGGAAATGTGAGCAAGATTTGGAGGCAGAAGTGAATGTTTAACAGTTGGCTTTCGGGAAAATAAAAGGTCTAATTAGAATTTGCCAATTTCTGTGGTGAAAAATTTCCCATCATAGCCAATTTCCACCTGCCAATGTGATGTCAACTATCTCAACAAATTCTGAAAATTTAACAATTGGCTCTCATGAGCTAATATAAGTCCACTCCATATTACCACTAAACATATGTGAGTTCTAGTTTTTTCTTCTACATTCCATATTGTCTTTGATGGTTCCATATTGCTATGTGTTTCAGTTTTTCCCTGTGGGTTCCAGTTTCCCTTGTTCTCTATCATTTCATATTCAGGTTTTCTTCCTGCTTGAAGATTTGAAAGAAAAACATGAACCTAGATAAATTATGGTGACTAAAATTCTAACATGGTATGCGCAAGCAACAGGATTTTAGATAATTCTCCACCAACCGCCACAATTACATAGTTTAATCCCTATAATAAATGTCCCACTTCTTTATAGCTGGCTTGACTTCTTTGATCAATCCCTACTACTAATATAGTGTACTTTATTTTTCATAATACAGATGAAAGCGTCTGACAAACTGATAACCCTACACTAGGAGCCAAAGGGCCATATTAATTTATAAGAAGTCCATATCTGAAAAGCAGTTATCATTGTAGTCACTGCCTGATTCAGCAGTTAAAAATCTCACTCCTGAAGGTTTCAGTAGTTTATGCAGGAATGTACACGGTAAACAGTAAAAGATTCAATGTCTTTTATTTAGCCCCACAACCAAAATGATTTTAATTATATGCTAGAATTCTTCTAGAGCTGAATATATCTCTTCCTGCCACGTTCTCAGAAACGGAGGACATAGCCTTGTCTATGTAAAGGATTCCTCTATGAAATCAAACTACATTTGTCACCTGCTTCCCATAATATCATACTCTGCCTCATGAACAACAGTGGAATAGAGATTTCTGAGAGATTCAAATAAGCTCACAATTAATATCTACTATTTCCTAAAAATATTTAATTATTTTGCTTTGCTCAAACGGGCAGTCACCTATCTTAATGCCCATAGGACACTTTGACAATGATAACAGAAAGTTCTAATATGCACTTGTGATTTTATAGTGGAGATCTTCTTCACTGCTTACATCTAAGAGACTCAGTTTGTGAGGCAACTCAAGCCTGAAAATTATAATTGGAATTATTTCACAGAGTGTCTCAAATCGGAGCTGTCACAAGAACAGAAATTTTCTTTCTTTTGTCTTTTACTGATGGTGGGAAGCTTATATACAAATTGTTTATCCACATCTAGAGATTTCTGGGATTTGGACTATACTTGTAGCTATGATTATCATGTTGTTCCAGCTGCCAATAATAATTAAAATGACTCAATTTTTTTTGTTGGTGATTATGTGATTCCATCTAGCCTATGCTATCACTAAGCTACACATTTACTGAGATTAGGAGCATGTGATAAATTGCAGAGTAATGAACAGGGTTGGACCTTAGAGAGCCTTCTTAATTTTGTCTTATAAGGAAGGAACAGCTTATGAACAGTAGAGTATGTTTAGAGGCAACTGGGAGTTTAGATGTTTCCAAGTCTTGGTTCTAAGGAATCTTTATTCCAGTTGAATATCATGGGTTATAAGCCCATTCTGGAACATAAACTAGAATCTCATTGTCTACTCTTCTACCACATTACTGAACCATCTACATTCCCCTGACCATCTGTTCTGAGCAATCATTCTCCCGTAAAAATTTTTGCATGATTAGAATTGATTGCCAATAACAATTATAATGCCTGCAGTAAGCGTAAAGCATTCTTTGGAATGATGTGAATTATATCACAGAATTTAAGGGAAAATTAATCAATTGTTAAATAGGAAATGAGCTGTGATGTAGAATTTAATGCACAGTGCTTTTAGAATAACATCGTAGAAATAAACTCATAACTTTTTCAGTCCTATGTACCTTACCTTAAATTCAAGATAGCATCTCCCTAGCTTTGTCAGATGCACATCATTTGGCAGAAAAGGAGAGTTATGTGACAATGTAATTATTGGATCAAAAAGGAATATATTCAATGAAAGTATTGTTTTCAAAACAAGACAGAGGTTATTATTGAAATTAGAGATGTGGATGCTGAATGAGTAAAAACAAAAGCTATCTATTCCATAACCTAACTATGGTGTCATAAAGACAGCAGAAACTTAAGAATAAGGAGACAGTTTTTTTATGCACACATGTGTGATATTAAAATACTTCAATTTTCAGAGCCTCAGTTTTCTTATTTTTAAAATAAAATTGTTAGAATATTTTACTTTTAGTTCTAAATTTCAATATATTATTTTTCAATTTTTAACAAATTTTATGGTGGTAATATGACTCATTCACATTTTATTTATTTATCATTTATTTATTTTTCAACCCCAGTAGATATAACTGGTCACTATTCTCCAGAGATGTTTTTAAACATCAGAATATACACTCTAGTTACATATGAATGTGCTTACTCTTCTTTATGGTTAATTCACTGAGAAAAGAACAACGGTCAGTTCTAGGAAAATATATAGAAGAACGTGTTATTCAGTATCCTCTCAATAAATCTTGGTAATACTTGTAAATCTACCTTTGGTACTCTTCATCACCTGAATCTCTTCCTCACCAGACATTGGCGAATATGTCCTGAAAGATAATCAAACATGTTCTGGACCTTTCTTTGCTCCTCACATTCAGCATCTTCACTGGCTAAAAATTTTTATGACTACAATTTGCTGATTGATAACTAACAATCAAACATCTAGATACTATATTTTCCAGTATACAATTATCATTTATGTCCTCCTAATTTTTTTCCTAAGTAATGGGAAACTATAATCATGTTTCCACACGTGGTTGCCAGCATAATTCTGGTATGAATTTTGTCAAAATAATGCAGTCACTTAACCTCTTGAAGGTGGAAAAAAAGGAAGAAACTATTATTCGCCTGTGACCTGAAGGATAGATGTGTTGACAGGTGACACACCTAAGATTTGTAGCACTTCCCGTAAAGCTCCCGTAAATCAACACTTAGCACTGCTGAGGTGCTGAAGGCAGGTGGATTATTGATGACAACTTATTGGGCTTTTGTTTCTTTCTGATTTCTCAAAAGCAAGATTCCTTGGACTAGAAGGTTATGCTCATTTCAAATGTTTTTCTGACGACAAATCGGAAGGTCTGTAGCTAAGTTAAAAATCAATGATAAAAACTAAAAGAGAAAAGCGCTGGTTTATCTGTAACAGAGACTGTCCTGAGGGTCAGGAAATCTTGACTCCTTTGATGATATGAATAAATAACACAAGGTTCCTCTGCTTTTGCCAACACCATATATTTGCCACTAGTTTTTTTGGTTGCTTCTTGATGGTCTCCTGCTCTTTTTGCTTTCAAAATAATATAATCACCTTCATCCCTTAGGCTTTGAGCTGAGGTTTAGATCAAAGACTTACTTTTTTCTCCAGAAATAGTTTATTTTTATGCTTTTGTTACAATAATTCAGGGATAACACTAAGCACTTTGCACCTATAAATTTCTCTTCTCTTCTGTTCTTGCAGAACTTATTTGCTTGACGTCTGATATTTTTTGTTCTCTTTCCTTTTCTCAACCTTGCTGTCTCACTCATTCTTTTAATTTTTTTAGAAAGGGCTATTTTTATGTTGTTTTCCTTTATATTTCAGTACTAAACTCATATGGATATAAAGATTATAATATCCCATGGTTCTCAAGCTCTGCCACATAAAACTCACAGAGGGAAATATAAAACAGTTTATTTGGGAATTGTTAAAATGGCCCTGATATTTTCGATATTTTCACTGAAATAGAGGCTTCAAGCATCTATTAAGATTTGTTCAGTTTTCATGTCTTATAATCCCTATTTCCAAATGAAATTTGTTAGTTAGTAGAAAGGATTATTAGATGTGATTGAACATATTAGGTTGCATTTCTTTATTATAAAGGAGTGGATGCAAAAATATATATGTAAATAAATGTAATTATTTAAAAAGCGGGATAATTTCTACCATAGTTTATCGTGGGTACTTTGGCAAAATTTTACAGTAAAAGCACTTCTTAATTTATCAAGACCGTAATTCATGTTTTGACAACTTGATCTCAAGGAATGGGCAGATTTTATAAGCTTATCACACAAGTATTAATTAATGCATCTTTTAGGACTCTGTTGAATATTAGCAGAACTATATAATTGGGGGCCACAAAAGATCTGGGCATAAATATTTCTATTTCTTAAACATGGCCCTTAAATATCTGCCTGCACGCTAACATGACTGGTATGCTAGCCACTCCTGAAAGATCTATCAGTTCAGTCTTACTTAGCATGAATTCATGGGACTTGAAACAAACTTTCCATTTTAAATATTTAAGTTAATAGATTTTAGTTGTGATAAGCAGATTATATGTGTGTGGGGTGGAGTGTGTGTATGTGCGTGGAAAGAGAGAAAGAAGAGACATACCAAATAAACTGGTTTGAATCAATTGAGCAGCTAAAATAATATAACCTCATTCGGACAGAAATTCAAGGCTTAAAAATATTTTAAATATACATTTGTGTTTATATTTAAGTACCAATGTTTCTAAACACAATACAAAACACAATTATTCTTGTGATTGACTTTTATTTTCTTTAAACTTAATTCGACATTTGATGGTGGTGGTAGAATATAACATGTATAATCATATTAATCATCCGTATCATCGATTATACTTGCTCTATTCACATATCCATAATCACTATCTTACTCTCTATTGGCAAAATGGATCTATCTTTCATTCTCTTCTTTATTTAGTCTGTTATAAGATTGATTTTTAAGTATGTTTTTATGTTTATTACTACAAATGGTATTTTATTGTTAACTTTTAATTTAAGCACTTCGATATACTGCTTCTTACTTTCATACTTTTAAAGTATTTCTTCTGGAGTTAGGCTCCATTCACAAAGTAATGGTCAGGAGCAGCATATATTTGCCTGTCCTATAATTTAGCCAGCCAGGTTATCTTCAGTATAATTATATGATATATATTCACTGTCAACCTAAATAACAAACAGAGAGAGGCTCTCATTAAAATAAAATGATATTTACTCAGGAATAGGACACTGCAATGGGAATACATTTGCTGTAGTAAACTATATGCATATTCAGGAAGGTAAAGGAAGACAAAGTTTTTTAAAGGATAAATAAGGATTACATAATTGTTTTGAGATAATTACCCTTGGCTACAGGGATCAATAACAAGGGTGATACCAGGCTGGAATTGGACCGGCAGTTGCTGGGAAGATGTACTCAGAAGTATGTTTTGCATAAGGTTGCAATGGCCTTCGTCCAAGGGTGTGGCTTTTGCAAAGACTTTTGTGGTAGTTTTTGTTATCAGGCACTTGTACATGAGACACCTTCTCTCTTCATGGACTTTCTTGGCATTGTTAGTTGAGTTTTTCATTATTATTATCCCATTTTTCTTCAAATTTCTGAGCTCAAGCAATATTTCCACCTCAGCCTCCCAATGTGCTGGGATTACAGGTGTGAGCCATCACACCTGGCTGTCAGAGTTTTGCACTTTTTTTGTTTTCTAACACAGGTGACTCCATTTTGACTCGGACAACTTTCCCATCACAATTAACTGTGGATTGATACTTACAGAAATAAGTGAAGTTTTTTGGCTTATTTTTCATATTATAGCTTATTTTTTTAAGTTTTCCTATTTCATTGAACAAAATATTTTAATTACTGGTAAAAACAAATAATAATGCATATTATTAATGGCTCCTATATTTTCTGGAGTGAGCTTTTGAGATTTTTTTTTTTTTTTTGCACAGCATAATGACTATAGTTAATATTAATGTATAGCATATTTCAAAATTGCTAAAAGAGTGCAACTTAAATGTTTTGACCACAAAAAATGATAAGAATGTGAAATGATGGATATGTTAATTAGCTTGACTTAAGTATTCTGCAATGTATACATATATCGGAACTTTATATCATACTATATAAATATATATAACTACTATTTGTCAATTTAAAATAAAAATAAAAAGATATTTCATTTCTAAGGAGGTTGTCTATCATTCTTTCTCATGCAGGAACCCCTACTACCTTATAACCATGTCCTTTTGAATTAGACCTTGAAATGGTCATCCATGCTTTTGTTATTTCAAGATTAGATTACTGCAATCCCCTACTGGCTTCTGGCCCAAAAGGAAGCTGCATAAACTCCAGCTGGCACAGGATGTTGCTGTCAAATTCTTCTTGCAAAAGGCATCAGTCTGAATATATTTCCATGTACCTTTCCGATTTTTACCCAAATTACCAGTTAAACAATATATTGATTATAAAATAACACCTTGTTCTTTAAAGTTTTCAGTGACACTGACTCACTGAATATAAGCAAGTCTTCTTTTAAAAAGTACTCTAAGCACACTTTCTGTTCATCTCAAGATTAGCTTATACTCATCTCATAATAAAGACTTGCAAAGTTGTTCTGCACTTTTACTTGTAGAATGCCTTCAATAAATGTGTGTTTTAGTATTCTGTATATAAATAAATATATATATAATTTCTTCAGAAAGTTATATCTTCAGCATTTATAAATATAAAAAAATTGCATCCTATTTCAAGGTTATGCTTACGTTAACACTGCTTTCTAAATCAGAAGGTATGTTACATAAAGCTGTGACTACAATACTATTACATAGTGCAATATATATTCTGTATTTAAGTGTTAGGTTTAATGACAAAAAAAATCAAATTATCTGATTTTCATTTGGAAACTGATTTATTTCTGTGTGTAGAACATGCTTCAGGCAAGCTTAGCATCACAGTATTGCTCTTCAGAAAAAGATATATTTTATATAAAAATGTATATACATGAGGTAGGGTTACATGGACGTATAAGACAGTATCGGGGCCTTCATATTATTTGTAATTTAGGAAAGTGTATAAAAAGTTTACGCAATTGCAACATAAAGCAAATTGTTATGTGTGCTGTATAAATACTATACACAAAGGCACAGAGGAGGAAATAGCTGAAAAATAAGAGGTCACATAGTTTGACAGGTGTGTATAATCAGGAAAGAGAAATAGTAAGGAAAGTTAAAAATAAGTTTGGGATAAAAATAGTAAAAGTCCTTGAAAATCTGACTAAAGAAATTTAAGAGAAAGTTTGTGAGGAGTTGGTGGTGAGATGAATATGAGGCCCTAAGACAGTAAATTAATGAAGAATGAGTAATGACAGGAGCATGCATTAGAGCCAGCACAATACAAAAGGACAATAATAAAAATAAAACAGCCACAGCCTGTGTATTTAGAGGTGCATATTCTTCAAGGGATACTATGCGCTAAGGGCTTTATGCAAGTTTTTAGTTCATAACTATTATTAGAAATTATTATTACTTTCATTTTATTAGATGGGCTAACTGAGCATCAGTAAGCTTTGGAAACAGCATGTCCACCTTCATTTACTTTAATGTTTCAGGACCTGCAGTCAAATTCAGATCATTCCAACTTCTTCCTCTAAATGGTGTCTTTCTCTAAATTGAAAAATTACATATGATAAATTCTTGTACTTATTCTAAGAAACTATGATTCCCCTTCTTTAAAATATCTTTGTTGTTTTGATAGACTGTGCTTTATGTAATGTTATTATTTTTAAGTCCTCTGAGGGAAAACAAATTCCAGGGTACTGAGAAACACTTACACACTTAAGGCCTGGGTACCTCTCTCAGCTAATAGCTCTTAGCACTGGACAGCAAGAAAAATCTTTCTAAACCGAAAGCATTCAAAAGTACTTATCAATCATCCATCCACATACCTTTGAAATGTTTATGCTAAAATTTACTTTTTTGGAACACAGACCTCTGGCTAAATTCAAGACATGAAAGGATTTCTTTGCCTACCCTCTGAAAAGCAGTTGCTAATATGTCCCTGAGTTGGGGGTAAAGGTTCTGCATAATTTATAGACTGAAGCTTGAGGATGTGTTGCAGTATAAATCCTATTTAGCAGGACTAATGAGATATTGACCGCTCCTCCATGCTACACAGTGCCTGTATTTTGTACCCTACGCTGGTGATAATGCTAACAATTGGGAATTTTTAGCCTTGACAAGGTGGGAATAGGAAAATCCTCTCATAAAGAAAAGTCTGTACTTAGTGGCCATATCAACCCAATATTTACATGGCAAAGAACAGTATTGCTGCATATTAATTTGAGAGTGCATTATTTTTTAATAAAAAACAATTGTTTCTAATAAATTGCTAATATATGCAATTACTTGAAACCATCAACTAAAATTTAAAAAATTACTAACATGCAAAAATCATTCTCAGTAATTGAATAATGTTAGGTAATGTTAATTTTATAGCACTTCATTTTTTGGCAAAGAATAAATTCCTTTTTATGGGAAATTATTTATATGTATTTAAATTCTATTACAATTACAGATATTTTTCAAATAAGAACTTTTATAATGAAATTATTTTCTATTCACATACTAGTAGTAATATTTTAAAGAGTGCATTTTATTCAACCTGAAATAGATTTTAAATTTTTGTGCTCTACAATACATTTTTATTAATCTAGTTTCTTTTTCTTAAAAAAAAGTTGGTAGTTTTAGAATATTGAAAAAGAAATCAGGGGCGTGGTGGCTCATCCCTGTAATCCTAGTGACAAGGGAGGCTGAGGCAAGATGATCGCTTGAGCCCAGGAGTTCAATATGAGCCTGGGCAACATAGCAAGACTCTGTCTCTAAAACACACATGCCTATAATCCCAGCTACTCAGGAGGATTGAGGCAGAAGGATTGCTTGAGCCCAGGAGTTCGAGGCTGTAATGAGCTGCGTTGGTGCCACTATACTCCAGCCTGGGCAACAGATCTAGACCCCATCTGAGACACTCCAGCAACACCAGCGGCTTGGGTTCCTACCTAAGCAAACCACAACACAGCTCAATGTAGACAGTAAAATGAAATTTAAGCTTAACCAATCAGAAATTACCAAACTAACCTCTATCTAGAGACTTTCCACTTTAACCAATAAAGTATATTTTCTTTGTCTTGCTTCCATAAACACATTATAAAAATTTCCCCTTGCACCCCCTCGAAGGAGCCAATTGCTTGCTTTCTGGCACTGCCCAATTCATGAGCTCTGTGCTCAAATAAACTCTTTAAAATTTTAATGTGCCTAAATTTATCTTTTAAAAAGAACAGCTAAGGATGTCTCTTTGGTTGCTGTTTATGCTGTCTAATTTTCAAGTGGTAGTCTGAAAACTACTTACTGAAAATTCATTTCACTGTGTGTATGTTCATAGGGGAGAGAAGGGGTATAATGAAACTCACTACATTGGAATTTTGTGACCAGAGTTTACTTTTTTCACATAGTTTTGTATAAAAAATTAGTAACAAGGAAACAAAATTGCCTGAGAAATATGTAACATACCTGAGAGAATATTCAAATTATAGTAATTCATCCTTATTAATGTTCAAATATAATGTTAATTAAGCATATCTATTTATTAGAAAAGGATGTAGAGGACCTCCACTTGGCAACATTTTGTTAGCTCTTGTTTGGAATGGATGAATATGATAGTGATGATAATGTATTGTTCCCCAAATTCCATAATTCAATTTATATTTTAAATTGAGAAAGGCTAACCTATGTTCCCTCCTCAGTCATCTCCCTTAAAAGCAATTCTGAACTAGCTGTTCCCCAGTACTTTCTCTTGCTTAGCCTCTCTCAACCAAGATCATCTTCGTATTTCCCTCAATTTGAGAAAACTTTAAACAGCCTTCTTCCTAATTCTATGTCCTGACCTCCCTCTTCTCAGAGCATTTTCTTTAGAAAACTTGTAATTGTCGATTTCTCTGCCGCTTTGAGATATATGTAAGTCTTTTTAAAAAGACTCTCGCCATTTTTACAGCCCAGGAATGTCTTTCTCAAGGACCTGGGAGCAATCCCTTTGCCATGTAATTGTGGAGAAAGATAAAGCCCCGGTCTCCTATGCTCTGTGGGAAGGTAGGAGCCTGACCTCCATGAGCACCAATCAGCAAACACAGATGATCTTATCACAGGGAAAAACAACTACAAACTCAGAAAATAACTCCATATACTCCACACATCCTATTCATCATTTCCCCTCAAATATCCTCTAGTACTTTTCCACTAGCTCATTCCAGCTTTGAAAAATCCTCCCTTTATTTTAGCAGACTTGAGAAACATCTCTCTCTCCTGTTGTAATAGCTTTGGAAAAAGTCTTCCTTGCCTGTTTAATTTTGGTGTAATTTTTGCTCTGATACTCTATTTAAATATCACATATTATTTGTTTATTTTCTTGTCTATCCACTTAAATGTATATACCATGTATAATATCATGAGGGTGATAATATATTTGGCTCATCATGATATCATTAATTGATAGAATAATACCTGGCACAAAGTAGATATTAAAAATAAATACTTATTGAATGAATAAATATTGTGATAGTATTTTGGGGTTTACCATTATATTTCACATTTCTTAGCATATAATTAATTCAAAGTATGTACCTGTTAAATATACATTGTTAATAAATACTTATTTATATTGTTATTAAAAGGCAAAGTAAACTGTGTGTGCAAAGGCATTGAGGTGTCAACAGCATGTGAGATGTGAAATAATTGCAACCATCTCAATGTAGTCAAAAAATGGAATGTACTCAGGGAAGTAGAAAGGATTTTTGCTGAACAGGCCAATAGTTACTAGATCATATAACATCATGAAATACATACTTGGGGATTTTATCATATAGGTTGTAACGATAGAGATAACCTCCTTTGAATCTTGCCCACACACATATGGGCCTGACTTTCACATAACCCTGAGCCTACTCGAGTCTTAACATCCTAGAGCTTGTTAAGAAGTAAGCCCAGTTTGATGCCCACTACAATGACGTCACATTGCAATAGTAATGAGCAAGATAGATTTCCAATTTTCTTCTTTAAGCAATCAATAAATTCCTTCTCAATTCCTGTGTTAATTGGAAGGTATATCCTCTTTGTTCTATATCACATCTTCAAATTTCAGAGTTAAGGACACTTGTTGAATTCTGCAGTCATGACTTTCCCTTGTTTGGCATATTATTGAATTCAGTCCCCAAATAGATTATTATTGGAGGTCTTTTTTTCTCCTCCTACAGAAAGGTGTTTTTGTGTTTTATAGGATCAATCCCTACAAGCCCATTGACTACTAATAAAATCAAGCTTTCAGGATGGATATGTGACATTATGGGGAAATGAAATACAATAATTTTTCTTATAAAAGAACATCTATTCATTAAAAGTATTTGCAGTATAGCCATGTTGTAGCTAATTGAAAAGATACATTTCTATATTTAAAATTCTGAGCAAGTTAACTTGTGTAAATAATGTTTACCTATCATCACCATTTCAAAACACAAATTTAAATGATTAAAATATACTTGGACTGGATTGAGGGTCAGCTAGCATGCATCTTTAAGAAGAAAATGCTTCACGGAAAGTGTAAAATATTGAATCCAAACACATGTAAAATGTCAATATATTATTTATGCTACAATTATGAATTTCCTAAAGTATATTACAAAGAGAGTGATTATACTTTTAAGATTTACAATGCGTCAAATACATTTTAAAGGAAAAACTTAATGTAGGCCTAAATGCATAATTTTTAACATTTTTTTGAGGATTGTATTGGTAATTTTTTAAAAGAATGCTGAAGTAAGTTGTTTCAAGGAAAATATAATTGTTTCATCTTCTCTGTGTGGGATACATTCCAAGACTCCCAGTGGATGTCTGAAACCTCAAATAGTACCCAACCCTATATCTACTATATATATAGTTGGGAAAAAAGGTTTTTTTTTTCTTTACATACACATCTACGATAAAGTTTAATTCATAAATTAGGCACAATAAGAGATTAACAACGATGATAATAAAATAGAACAATTTTAACAATATGCCAGCATCACTACTTTGTGCTTTGGGGTTATTAAGTATTAATAAAATAACGGTTACTTGAACACAAGCACTGCAATATCACAACAGTCAATCTGATAACTGAAAGACCTATTGAGTGACTAATGGGCAGGTAGTATCTACAACATGGGTATGATAGACAAAGGGATGATTCATGTCCCAGGCAGGACATAGTAGGAAAGTGAAAGATTTCATCACACTATTCAGAACAGTGCACAATGTAAAACTTATGAATTGTTTATTTCCTGAATGCTCTATTTAATATTTTTGGACTTTAGTTAACCAAGGGTAACTGGAGCTACAGAAAGTGAAGCCACAGAGAAGAGTGGAACTACTGAATGTAAAATAGGAGCAAATTCTACAGCGGAAAGAAGAACTATAATTTACTAACCTGGAAAATGGGGGTAAGTGTTAATTCATACTTCAGTTACAGGATCATAGATGATGACAAAATTTTCATGAGCACTGGCTGCATGTAAGAGCAGAAAGAAAGAAAATCTTATTTTTAATGAATACTATGGACCTAAACAACTATTAATATAAAACAGTATCATCCTCATTTTAATTTAGGACTCTCACAGTATCAGTCTGGTTTATTTTAAATAATTTCTCATTCTTATCCAAAGTTCTTGTGGTGGTTATTGCTATTTATTATAAGTATGTCTCTCTCTTTTTTTTTAAAGGAGATGCATTTTGAACCTTCCTTTGGTGTTTCTAGAATCCACAGAAATCCATAGTGAAAGATAAACACCGCAATATCTGGCCTGTAGCAATCTCTCTGACTTTTGAATCTATTTTCTAAGTAGTTTCCTAATGTACTCTTCCCATTCTATTTTCTCTACTTTGGCTGGGCTCATCATTTCTAATTTTACTTTCTGCAACAATTTCCCAGCTTGTCTCCCAATTGATGTCTTGACTTGTTCTTCTAGATTTTTTTCTACACTAAGTAGAAAGGCTTACTTATACTCAATAAGCACAAATTATTTTCTAAATCATGGTACATTTCTGGTACAAGTTGTTCTGTAGCTTCTTCTCAGGTAGAGCAGGAAGGAGCAACTCAGTGCCTACCAACAGAATATAGACCTTTTGGATTTGCAATTGTAGGGAAGAAAAGTATTATCTTTTCCGTATCCATTGGTAGGTTTATGGCTGAGACCTCTATAACAAAATACAGATTAAAAAGAGAAAAACATTTAAAATTTATTTAGTATAAGTTTTACATGACATGGATCCTTCAGAAATGAAGACCTAAAGACCCAGGGAAACTGTATTTTTATGAGCAGTCCTGCAGAAGTATGATCAGAGGACACACAGGTATGATCTAGTGATTACACACTGGGGGAAACTTACCATGGCCTGTTTATTCAGATTCTTTGTGGCCTCCTGGGATGGTGTTCTTTTCCTTCAGATACAGGGCAGGACACCTGTCACATCAGTGTCTCTGGAGGAAGAGGAAGAGAGAAGACCAGAGAGTGACTGTCCTAGTTTTTATGGCCTACTTCAGGGGAAAAAAAGGTGAAGGGGAATTTCAGTTTTTATGGCCTTCTGCAAGAGAAAAGGGGTGGAAAATGATCAGAGAGACCTTCCTGCTTCCGCAGTTTTCTCAATTTCCTTTAGCTTAAAATACTCAGTAGACCAAAATGCCATATTTTGGGATATGATGTTCTGAGCTCTGACATTATTTATTTATTTAAGCCCTTATATAATTTAATATCAAGTGCAGGATTTCAATTTTTGCCAAGAGGAAGCATTTTGGTTAAGATGAGTATGGTACAACCATCACATAAACTCAAGAATGAGGAGTTTAACAAAAAGAATTTATAGAAATGCTCAGCCTATGGATGATGCAGTACTGTGCCCCTTCTAAGAATTGAGTCAAGAATTTGGGCAGCAATCTGATGACAGTAAGATTGCACTAGCATCTGGCCCTTCCAAAGGATCACAGGTAGTAACAATGTTTTAGGTGGAATGGCCCAACCTATTTTTACAAAAAGAAAAAGGCCTGGTTTTAGAGAGGGTGAGAGAAAAAGAGATTGTATTCATTGCTGTGTTTCTAATGCCCGGCATGGAATTTGACACTCGGTAGGTGCTCAGCACATGCCACATTGAAGGAAATCAACTTGAATGTCCAGCTCTTTTACAGTGTGAGATAAAGAAAGTAACTTGAAGTCTCTGAACTTCAATTGGTTTCTCTGTAAACCGAGCATGTAATGAGATGATGTATGTGAACCTGCCTGGTAAATTCTAAAGCAAATCACAAATGAGAGGAATGAAAAATAACGCTGCTTATGTGTTTGCTGTAAAATATTTGTAGATATTAATATTTTCATTATTAAATATCAGTGCCAATTTCTCAGTAACATTCTTCTATTCAAGAAAATAGGTCATCCAAGTTATAAGAATATATATTATTGATGAGATTCACCAAGGCTCTTTAATTTGTGGAAGAAAAATTCAGACCATAAACATTTTTATTTTTCTTGAGTTGTCCTCTCTGCATAAAATTCTCTTCACAGATTATGGGCCATGTCCAAAGGCCTTATTTAGCCTTGCATGTAAAGCACTTCATGTTCTGACCACTGTCTCTGCTTATATCTTCTTATCTCTTCTGTGCTAAACATTAGACCAGCAGATGTGGTAGCCTACATCTGTACTGAGTCATCCTCACTTCTCTGGGTTGCAATGCTCCTTCTTAGCCATGAACATTTGAGAGTGCCGTTAATCTAGAATTCCCTCTCTGCTTTCCTGTGACTTACGTCTTTGTAATATTTCAGGTGAAGAAAGTTTGCCTATGACTATCACACAATGCTCTCCACAAGCTTTATGTTTTGCAAAATATTTGTGGAAGGAATGTAATATGGAAATAGTCATTGTGAATACCTAAAATAATTTCACACATGGTAACATGATATAATTTTACATCTAACATTAATTGTATACAAACATTTTAATCTTTATATATCTGTGATTATATTTGTTAGAAAAAATAAGCATTCCTTAGAAAAAATAAGCAAAGATGAGACAATGTCTTTCTTTTCTAGATCAGTATTTTTCATATAGTATTTAAGAGGATATTATAGGCATTGAAATCTAAAAAATTCCAGGGTCATGTATGCTTGGTAAAGACCGTGCCAAACAAACCTATTTTTAAAGCTCCAGGTAATACACTGATGCATAATTGAAAACTTTTAAGATATTTATTAAGCAATATTTATTAACACAGCACCAAGTATGTAGAAATAACATCTTGCAGATGTACTGATGTAATCTCTTTACCTTTACAGGCAAAAGAAGCAAAATGTTTTCAGTAGTTCTGCCCTGAGGAATATCACCCTCCCCCCCCCCCAATAATCCCATATCTTCAAAGAAAAACTCTAAAAGTCTAGTTAGAGTTTGGTCTAGAGACTTTGGATTAAGATTTTTGTTTTTATTAAAGTACCATTGCCTAAGAGAGTGACTCCAGTTGATGCCTTACTAGTTACATATACCCTATGTTACAACTTTCTCTGGAAGTTAATGTTGAAAATCATTAGGTAGATTATAATAATCTGAGACATTTGAGATTCTGTTATTCTAAGAACAACAACAATACAAATCTGGCAATCAAAAAGAGTCAAGTAGCACTACCTGAACATTTTTCTAAGGGTCAAAATGTTACACAGTGGAAAACTGCAAGGGAACTAGCTAGTCCTTCCATCACACCTTCCTAAAAAATTGCTATTTGTAATCTGCCTCAAGAATGAAGTCATTTGGAGTTAACCATTATCCAAAATCTATTTACAAGTTAAGAGCTCTCTGAGCCTCCAGCTATGGAATCATGACAGTATAATAGATGGTGTACATTGCCTTTGGAAAAATGAAGGTTACTTACCTATTAGCCTGTTTTTCTGACTATGTATCATTACATATCAGCCATTAGAAAGCCACTCACCACCCCAGAGCAGTTAACTTGCTGATTGGTTTCTGATTATTGTATTTCCGTGGGAATACTGATTGATGCTTAGCATTTTTTTCCTCTCTCAAGATGCCTGGGGAAAGAGTTGTAGGCTACAGGTAATTTTTGTTGTTATTTTCTGCCAGCAGGGGGAGTTTGGTAGTTTTCTTTCAAATGTGAACACTATCTGACTCCTTTGCCAGGAGGCCCGAAATGTGTTCCAGTGGCAATGACAATGATGATTCACATGTACTAAAAGAATTCCTGAGGGACCTCTAACAAGCCTTGCATGTAGTATAGCAAGCTTCACATCTGCACAGCGATATTCCGACAAACTTGCCACTATTGTTGCAATATGGGTGATAAATATAACATGCCTAAGGTTAACCATTTTGCATACAAGCATCATTCCTTTTATTCCTAAGAATATTGTAGAAAATTTTTTAATTAAATATTCTAGCATTTGATCAAAAAGATTAATAAGTTGGACTATGGAATGGTATGTTTCTGGGAAATCAAAGAAAACATCACATGAGATAGCATAGGCAACTAGGACTCAGAATTTGAAAGTCAACAAGAATTCATCTCTGTCTGCTATGCCTTAAATCTATTTATGAAAAGTCCCTATATTTGCATGATCATTGCTAAACTAATTTGAGTTAAGATAGTGTCAGTTTCGTACGTCTTTCATACGTATATGACTTTCATACGTCTACTTTTTAAAAATTGTTATTTTTTGACAAAAATGTATTAATATATATTTATTATGTACAATATGTTGTTTCGAAATATGTATACAATGTGAAATGGCAAAATTAAGCTAATTAAGATGCATCACCTCATATACTTATAATTGTTTGTGCTACGTAACATATATGACCCCAGAAGACATCATGCTAAGTGAAATAAGCCAGGCACTGAAAGACTAATACTGCATGATCTCATTTATATGTGGAATCTCAAAAAGTTGAAGCCATAAGAGTAGAGAGTAGAATGGTGGTTACCAGGGGTTGGGGTGTGGTGGTCAAAGGGTATATAATTTCAGTTAGGAGGAATAAGTCCAAGAGATCTATTGTACAAACGGTGACTATAGTTAATAAAAATGTGCTGTATTCTGAAAAAATGTTAAGAAAATAGATTTTAAATGTTCTGTGCGCACATCTATTTTTAAAATGAAAATACTGCAATGGATAATAAACATGTACTCAGCTTTATGTGACTTAATTTATCAGACTACTTTACTATGACAACAGCTGATAAACTAGAAAATGGAGCATTGGACATGGTATTTGAAATAAATAGCTTGGATCATAGGTCGAGGAGATAACAACTGTGTTGGGTGCTGAAGCAAGAAGCTGTAAAATGAAGGGACTTATGAGGAAACTGGACACTCTTTGAGATCTGTGTTAAACAGAGAATTTGTAATGAAAAGCAAAGAAGGAGAAAAGGCACGCTCTCTCACCCTCACAGCCTTGCATAGGAACAGTGAAGTTCAACACACTCCTCGAAATTCAACGATTATCATTCACTGACAGGACACCTTTGTCATCAGTTTCCTGAATATAACTAATAAAAAATCTGTCATGTTTTTGTGCCCTATTGGCAATAAAGATGACATTTTTCTTTTCTTTTCTCAAAGGTTACCTTGCTCTTCATATTTTTAGCTGTCGAAAGGCAATATAATTCTAGTTTAAAAGAACAATGAGTTTAAAGTTTTATTGAAAACTAATTAAGAGTTGTTTCTTTATCATTAATTATGTGATTTCTTGCTTAAATTTAAATTAGTGTATCCTATTTTAATAACAAACAATTAACAGTTTGTTTAAACCATGAATTTAAAGAATCATTTAAAGGGCTATGATCTAATACATGCAAAATCAGAATTAATTGGGCTAACTTAATTGCAAATTGATGATCTTTATGCATTTTAGATTGTGAGAAGGGAGAAAATATCAAGGAATACGTACAATTTTACCCTTCTAGAATAGTGTAGCTTTAATACAAAAGCCATGCTAAAATTGACTAAACTTTGTATTAGCATAGCTTATAGTAAGCCAAAACACGGTATTTTCTTAAATAATTTAATTAATATTTTGTGAGTTATTAATATTGTTTCTGGAAATATTGTGTTTAGCAGGACAAAGTGATGAACTAAACAGACATCTTCTGTCCTCATGCACCTTACAGTCTACAGAAGACAAAAGATAAAACAATGAAAGTTAATAATTAGCAAACGTGATAATGTGGTAACTGCTACGTAAGATGATTATAAGGTGTTATTAGAGTACTTACCAAACAATTAATCTATTATAGGGTATGCAATCAAGCTGCTTGAGGCAAGATCTAAAACAAGATATAAAATGGAATATTTGCTTTCTCACAGGTCTTAACAGCAATTTGAAATTTTGGAAACAATTTATTCATAAAAAACATATTTATTGAGTGTCTCTTTACCAGTCATTGTGCTCTGTGATGAAAATACATCAATGAATTAGATGGACCAGTCCTCATCATTGAGCCTATAGTCTAAGGAAGAAGAGTAAATAACATGCCATTGCCAATCAGGTAGCTTGTGCTTTGTTACAAACCCCTTTTCTGGCTGAAAAGCACATGTTTGGAAACCCCTCAATAAATCACTTCTTTATTACCTATAGGTGCATGACACTTTGACCCTAGATAAATGTATTGAATATTTATTTTTTCATTTTCTCCACTATTGTATGAGAATTGTGATTGTGCTACTATTAAATACATGTGTAGTCCAGAGAGAGATACATAGACATGTAAAGGAAGAGAGAAGAAATGCTTGATTTCTTTGCATCATACCAATTATATGAATTTTTAAATATCAGTAAACGATGTTTACAATTATGAACAAACTTATAGAAAAAAATCCTTACTACGTCAATACTAACAAAAGAGTCTTAGCATGGGAAAGTCCTACTCAGAAAGTTCACTATAATGCACACACAAAATAATAATTCAGTAAAATTATTTTGAGCAACTTCAAGGTGCCAAATATTGTAGCAACTGCAGTACAGAAAAAGAATAAAGCCATCTATGCCAGCAAGTTCTTTACAGCCAGAATCCCGTAAATGTTTATTTGATTTAAACAGGGAAGAATGATTTCTTTTTATTTGCTGTTTTCCACTATAAGCTTTTTGAGGTCAGGGATTTTTGTCTTGTATGTATTTATAGCATCAATATCAAGCAGAATTTTAGTATATAATTTGTATGCAATAGATAGCATTTGAATGTTTGAAGGAATGAAAGAAGGGATGAGGGAAAGGAGACAGGAAGAGAAGAAGAAAGAAAGGAAAATAATGTCTCATCACTTACATCATTTTATCATCATCATTTATCAAGCAAAGCCAAAATACTTCATTTTTCTTTATTAAATTTTAATAGAAAGTTTTCTATTTCCAAATTATAAACTTCCATGCTAACTTAAAAGAAAAAATGTAAATATAATTTTAAAAATTAATAATGATTGAGACCTACTATATAATTGTTTAGTACTAAACATTTTTGTTGCTATTTAAGTTATTTACCCTGGCAATGAATGTCTTCATGCTTCTAGATGATGGCCTTACATTTTTTTACTGTGTCACAACTATTTCTTGAGGTTTTATAATTTAATGTTATATAGAATTAGATGCTGCCTATAACTGCTTCTCCTTATAATCAGAATTTTTTTCAGTCTTGCTGTCATGCTGATTCAGCATAAGATTGAGGATGTAGGAGATAGACCTTCTTGTAACTAGGATGTTAGTCTTAATTGTCTAACGCATGATAAAAGGCTAATCTATGTGTTAGATTGAATGGTCCCAACTTTTCTAATTTATAAGATTATGTTAACAAATGTTCAAGAAAATTACATTTTAAATCACATTCTTTATATGCCATGAACACCTTAAATCATGTGTAGACTCAAAGAATAAAACAAGCTTTATGTTGGTTGAAAGCAAGCTAATACCTTAAGCAGCCAAAGAAAAAATATATCAACAACAGATACTGATGCACAGTGGTACAAAAAGAGTGCTATCTCTATTTAATTTGGAAAGTAGACACCATGGTTATATACCCCTATAATAAATAGTGAAATTTTTTGTTATAGATAGTTAAATATTGGTTGTGATCTCAGTGACCAACACACTGCATCCAAAAAAAAAAATCAGCATATTGTTTTATATTCTTATTTTTTCAAGAGATATGGAAAAAAGATGCTTTTAATTATTTTTGCCACAACTGGGTTGCTGACGAATTTTTATGTTACAGTCAAATAACATATATGAATAAAACTGAAATAATATCAAACAATTGTCACCTTTTACCGGACAATCAAACACTATATTGACTTTGAATTGCTCTCTGGATCCTATTGGTTTTTAACATTCTAAACCAGACCTTTTCTTCCCAAGGTAGCCAATTAAAGAGTATGTTGATGTTATATACAGAAAAAAGCACCAAATAATACATGAAGATTGACTGAAGCCAATCTCAGTACATTTTTAGTGTTATTCATTCAAAAATTTTGAAAAGAAATGTAGCAGGAAATGGAGGAATAAATCCTCCAAATCTTGCAGTAACTTACAGTGGAGTTGTAGAAACTGTGAAATAGCACTGACTTAAAAAGGACATCTGGACTATAAAGTAACAGGCCACTAAAGGATGTTATTTGCTATTCTCTAGGATTACTGTGTTCTATAAGGTTCTCTTGATTCATTTGTCACTGCCTGTTTAAAACGTCTGCATTTGCTCTGTACATTTATTACATCTGGCATTAGAAATGATATTTATCCAGTGGTGGGGATGCTACTGTTAATATTTTACTATAATGAAGGTTGTGATTATCTTGTCTCAAATTTCATTCATTCATTCATTCATCCAGAAAATATTATTAGATGCTGAAGACGTGCCAAGTAGTTGTAGGCCCTGAGAATACAGCAATGAACAAAATCCATAAAAATCTGTGCCCTCATAAAGCTTAATTCTGGTGGAGGGTACAGGGAATGGTCGATAAATAAAATAAGGAGAACATATGGTATGTTAAAGAGTAGTAATGTTGAGTGTAAAATAAAATAGAAAGAAGGAATGAAAAATTAGTGATTGAATAATTTATATTTTTACTCATAAGTTAAAACTGGAAAGTAGAACAAATAATGTTTAAGTAATGGACTGAGATTTTAATTGTTTCTTTATATTTGTTTGCTTAACAAATTAAATGTGGTTTCATTCTGGTAGATAATCTGTTCAAAATAATGAGTTTTATTAACACTACCACTAACAGCAAAATAAGAGCACATACACAAAATAGAAAAAAAATCAGAGAATAATTAAATCCCAACAGTATTCTTTCCTCTGTCTGATTTGGGTGGGAGACAATTGCACATTATAGAAAAAGAAAGAAATGGTTGTCAGGAAATGTGGGCGTAATTTCATATCAAGAGCTGTCTGTGTTTCTCTGAATAAATCACAATCTCTTTGATCCTCAGTCTTCATAGTAAGGTGAAGAGTTACATTGGATATTCTCTTAAATTTCATATCAGAAAATTTTAGTGTGTGGATGATCTTCCTACTCACAAGCTTTCCCCTGGCCTCTAATTCTGCTCAACTAACAACCTCCAAGGGCATCTGAGTGCTATCTGACTGCATTGTGAGTGACGTGGCTATTTATCCCCAGAATGATCTGGCAGATCTGGCCAGCTAGAGAGATAACCTTCTCTTTATGTATCCTATCAGAATTTCATGAAAGTAAAGACTTCCCTGAAATAGGAAAATAGTTCTTTGAGTGGGTGTAAGAGAGGATATCCTCTCCGAATGAGCTCTCGAAGAGTATTTGTAAAGGATAGAAGTAAGAGTCATACTTCCAAGCACTAAGTAAAATCTAAAGTTAAAACCCAAGAGAGATTTCTAAAGATGAAATTTCAGGCACAGACAAAGGTAATAAGGGAGATATTTTAAGTAAAAATAATTTTCCAGTGCTTTCAAATCATATGACATATTCAGCTGCCTACTCTGACTCCTCATAAGACCTACTCACTGGTAAAGCTTGACAACTGGATTTGAGAATGCCACATTCAATTGAGGTTTCCGTGATTAAACACAGCAAAATGAGTAATATATCAATTTGCCGTATTTTTAAAATTTATAAGTAAATGGAGACAAATAATTTATCTGTTAGGAAAGTTTGCATAACAAATAACTAATTTATGGTTAAAATTAAGATGGTATTTCAAAGTAATATAATTTCCTTTTTAGTTTTTACTTCACTTGTTTTTTGGAATAGTTATATTTAATGAAAGTAAAACAAAGCTACTTGAGCACATCAATCATAAATTTGTAAAAAATATTCTTTTTTTAAATAGTTTGTTTAAGTTTGAGGGTTTTTTTTGTTTATTGTTTTTGGAAACAGGGTCTCACCCCATCACCCAGGCTGGAGTGCAGTGGCACAATCGTAGCTTAATGTAACCTCAAATCCCTGGACTCAAGCAATCCTCCTGCCTCAGGTTCCTAAGTAGCAAGGACTTCAAGTGTGTACCATGGCTGGCTAACTCTTATTTTATTTTATTTTTTTGTTGGTAGCAATGGAGTCTCACTACGTTGCCCAGACTGGTCCCGAACTCCTGGCCTCGAGTGATCCTCCCACCTCAGCCTCCCAAAGTGCTGGGATTACCAGTGTGAGCCACTGTGGCAAGCCAGCTGACATTCTATTTTAGGATTTATTAAGGAGATATTTTCTTAAGTGGTGTTATGATTCCACATCTTTCAGAATCTATTGTGTTAAATAGTTTTTACTTATGAGAAATTAGATCAGAAGAAAGATGGATTATTTTTTCAAATTTTAGTATCTAAAAAGCTTACACCAACTCAAATAATCATGTTTGAAAGATGAAATATGAATGGACATGAAGTTGTAAAGTCAGTGTTTACTATATTTTGTATTTTTCCTCTATCTGGGTAATTTCAACAAGTAATAAAAATACAGAAAAATGATAGTGAGACTATTTATTCACTCATTTATTTATTCATAGATATATTTATAATAAATCTATTGGCCCCACAGGTATATACTATTCTTAATCGGAATACAATGGTCAAAAACAGAAACAAGATCTTGCTTGTATGTGGAGTTTACATTATAGTGTGGTAAATAGACATCATGTACAAATAAACAACATTCTGTAAGTCATTTATATGTTCTCCAAAGTAAATAAAGGGGCTGATATGATAAATAGTGGTGGGTTAGAGGGGAGAGCAGTGAATGGGTGATTATGAAAAACTTCCATGAAGAAGTAGCATTAGAACCAAAATATTATATGACTGACAATTATTAATCTAGAAATTCCCTGAACTTTTTGCAATATTAACAAGATCATGTCATTTCAAACTTGATTATATTTTTAAATGCATTGAGTCATTTCTATTTTATGCCCTGACATTTTACAAAACTGAAAACTTCTAAGGAAGTAATTATTAACAACTAATATTCAGTACTTGTTTTTGCTTATATAACACAATGCCCTTTGTATGTTGATGGCAATCACCTTTAGTTTTACTTAAATTTTTATTCTTTTGAACTTCTGGATAGCATTAAAGATAAGAACACAGGCTTGATCTGCTGACTGCCTAGGATTAATTTCAAGCCTTTCTTGTAGCAAATTATTTTCTCTGGACAAGGAACTTGAATTTCCCAAGCCTCGTGGAAAGAAAAAAGCAACCAAGTTTATCATCTCAAGCCTTTGTTAAAATGTTGTGTATGAACAATTCAAGACAATTGCCTGAAAAAGATAAGGAGTTTAAAGATTGCATAGCATAGCAATCCAGCATTATTGCATAGGCTAAATTGAGGAAGGCCAGGGAAAAGAGGGACTGGATGTGATTCTAGGTGTAAATGCTGGAGAAGATTTAGCTTTGTAATTGTATATGAAAATATTGCTGCTGCTTTGGTTAGAGCTGCATGTACATAGCTTTTGAAGTGTAAGCTCATAAATCTATTCATTCTATAAGTCTTATAATATTTAATGTGTGAATTAGAATGTGATTTTATATAGACATAAATGAATATAGATATAAATATATATATAACTATATATATATAGTATAGTGCTTAAATACATCTACTTAATATGATTGTTATTTCAGTTTTTATTTTAGTTTGATTCTCTTGAGAATGTTATGAGGCAACATGGGCCTAATATTTTCTACCTTCAAACTAAAAAGCTAGCTTATTACAATGCAGGATACCCCCATCCCCCAACTATACTCCTCCTCATATCTAAGTAGGCACATAAATCATGAGTCACATTGATTGTGCCCTAGCGAGTGTGGACTATTTTTGCTCTCCTTGACTTAAGCTGACTGTGTCCTATGTAGGGCGAATCTGTTATCTTTGTAACATAATAGCTTAGAGGTGGAAACAGAGCAAACTTGCTGCTTATATAGTGTTTCTATTTTATTTAAAATTACATATTTAAAAGTAAAATGTATTGCCTATATACGAAGTATGAATAAAATGTTAACTTTCCTCCTCAAAGAATCTCCCCTCTGAATTTGTTGTGATGCAAAGAAATGTATCAATGATTAGACAGTTATAATATTAATAAATCTATCATAAAAATTATTGGGACAGATTGTATCTATTGTATGTGTCATTGACTAAAAACAAAAACTTTGAAGAATAAGAATGATGACAGATAAACTAAGAACCAACAGAGGTAGGTTTACCAAAAGAAATTATTCATAGGGTCCAAATAATACCTTTTCCTGAACTATTGAAAAGGATGTTAAAGTATGACTAATAGAATATTTAGTAGAAATGATGAAGATTATACAGCTTGAAATAATATTGATAATAGTGTATTTTTAGTATCTATTGCATGTCAGAAACTGAGCTAATATTTTGACATGCATAGTTTTATTCAATACTCACAGGATTGGTATGAAGGTTAATGGGATGATATATTTATATAACAGTTGTTATTATTGTTAGAGAGGTAGTTTTCTTCTGATTAAATGAGATAATGCATGTAAAGTATTTTAAAAGGCATGTGACGTAGAATAAGCTCTTGATAGAAAGAAATTATTCCCATGTGATCAGTAGAGCACAATGGTTAAGAATATAAGTTCTTACAGTCTTTGGGCTCTGTCACTTCCTCACCCTGTGATTTGGCACAGGTGACTTTACCTATATATACCTCTGCTGCTTCATCTGAAAAATGAATATAGTAACGTTTGTAATTCCTAAGGGTGTCGTGAAGATGAAGTAAAATAGTGCACATAAAATTCTCACAATAGTGCTTGGTATGTGGTAAGACCTCAATATTATTAATAATATACTTTAAATCA
>NW_012148919.1:2602476-2611942 GCF_000956105.1 Propithecus coquereli
TGTTCTCTTTTTCATAATAAACAGTGGTACAGTAAATTTACTTAACATATATGCTTTTATTGCTTTAGTCTAGATTCCTACATTCGGGATTACTGTCAACAGTTATGCATTTTCAAAATTATAATAGATACTTCCAGATTAGATTGATATCCAAAATGTCGTCTAGAATCCCAGTTATAATATTGTTCTTATTACTGCTTATAAACCACAGTATCAGCACAAAATGTGTAAAAGGTTTTATCTGACTTTGTGGAAAGTTATCACTGTCTTTAAATATTAAAGTCTAGAACTTGACATTGAACATGTTAACATTTGTTTATTTGGGGGAATGGCTTTTCCTTTCTAGATTGCTATTCAAAGAAGTAGGTTGTCTGAAAGTCAGGAAAAAGCCGTGAACCTGAAGAAAGACTTGGCGGAGATGCAGGAATGGATGACACAGGCTGAGGAGGAGTACCTGGAGAGGGATTTTGAGTACAAGTCTCCAGAAGAGCTTGAGAGTGCTGTGGAGGAAATGAAGGTGAGGCTGGGGCAGCCGGTGCCGCCAGGCTTCATGCCCCCCTCCCTCTCTCTCAAACCTGTCATCTGTCTGGCCGTAAAGCACCATATGTACACAGCAGCTTTCACAGCAGGATTTCACATTTAACAAAAAGGTGGCTGCTATGATTTTAGTGGGGAAAGGAAATTAAGAGTCCACTTGTTCTGCTTGGCCCGTGAGTCGAGTCCATGAAGGCCCTTGAGACAATCTCTTAGGGTAGAACTTCCGGAAGCCACAGATAATGACTTAAAAACCTCTGGTAGTAGGCATAAGGAAGAATTAATTATAATTTTTTATTGGGGTAATTATAGATCACATAAAATTTGCCATTTTAACAATTTTTAATTGTACCATTTAGTGGCATTAAGTGTATCATATTGTTGTGCGACCATCACCACGATGCACCTACAGAATTTTTTTCATCTTCCCAAACTCAAACTCCATTTACATTAAACAATAACTCCATTTCCTCCTGCTATCAACCCCTGGCAGCCACCATGTTACTTTCTGCCTGTATTAATTGTATTGCTCTTAATTAAAAAAAAAATCAACTTTACTTATTAGACTGTGATTTTTGTCTAATTTGCTATTTTTAAAGTATATAATCTCATGTGACATAAGCTTTAAAGAGAAACAAAAGCATAAATGGAGTTAAGCATATAATCTACAAGTCACCTATCTTGGGCTTCTGTTTTCATTCAGGAAACAATTACTCCCCTGAATTTCCCATGCTCTCTTTTGTACTAGGTTCTTGTTCAGATTTTGAGGAGGTAATGTCTCCACCAAGATGTTAAAAGATTTGATCTTTCTGATAACATTTCCAGTGCTAATGAGGCCAAGAAAATACATGTTAAAATTGACAGAGGAAACCAATAAAGGCAAACATTCCCAAATTGAGATTAATTAATGGTTTCCCATCTTCTCTTGCCAAATACTGCAGTAATATTGGATATAGTTGGTTATTGTAACTAATGTGTTTTTTGAAAAACTATTTTATGTCGAAGAATAGATATAGGAACACAAAATTATGGTAAGAATTTTTCTCTTTGGATTTGTGTTTTAGATATATATCCTACCTCCAATGATGCTGATGCATAAGGTCAATAAAATACGTATTTATCTGAGAGAGATTAGAGTCTTTATTCACAATCTCATCAGCCTCCTGGTATATAAAGAGAGTATGTTTGGAAAGACAATCTTCTGAATATAGGAGCCAAAACAAACGGGGAATATTGGTTTGCTGCCATGTCCAGATCCCAGAATGTAACTATTGATGAGATTGAAGCCAGACAGCAGTAGAATTCTCAGAAAAGACTAGTATTATATCAATTCAAGGTAGCACTTTATTGAACGTTTGCTGCTAAGCAACACAGAGTATATATGGAAGAATGTTGCTAGGCAGCACACCTCATCTATTCTATTGCTGAAAAGATTTTTTTGTTATTGCAATGAGAGAATAGTGGAACATTAATCTCTCATAATGCTTTTACATATATAAGTAAGTTTTCACAAAGCAGAAACATTTTAATTATGAAATAAAGATTTTAGAAAATAGGCAAAAATCTATCACATTTTGGAGACTGCAATACTGTATGGTTTACTGATTCATCTCTAAATGTGTCAATTTGACAATCAACAAAACATAAGTGAAACAATGATGAGTATGATATTTTTAATATACGAAGATCTTGTATATGTGGATGGAACTGGAGGCCACTATCTTAAGTGAAATAAGTCAGAAACAGACAGCGAATACCGCATGTCCTTACTTATAAGTGGGAGCTAAATAATGCGTACCTATGGACATAGAGTAGAATAATAAACATTGGCGACTAGGAAAAGTTAGAGAATAGAAGTGTAGAAGGAGTGAGGGATGAAAAATCACTTCATGGGTACAATGCATACTATTTGGGTAATCATTATACTATAAACCGAGTTTTCACAGCTATGTACTATATCTCTGTAACAAATTTCACTTGTACCCCCTAAATCTATAAAATACAAATATAAAAAAAAGTTCCACATCATTTCATCTAGGTAATAATTTTTTGGTAAGGTCTCACAAGCACAAGCAACAAAAGCAAAAATTCACAAATGGCTTTACATCAAATTAAAAGAACTTCTGCATAGCAAAGAAAACAATTAGCAGACTGAAAAGACAACTGACAGAATGGGAGACAGTATGTACAAACTATGCGTCAGACAAGGGATTAATATCTGGAATGTATAAGGGACTCAACTCAACAGCAAAAATTAATAAATAAATAACCTGATTAAAAGATGGACAAAATACCTTAATAGACATTTCTCAAAAGAAGACATACAAATGACCAACAGATATAGGACAAAATACTCAACATCATTAATTCTCAGGGAAATGCAAATTAAAATCACAGTGACATACCAACTTATTCCAGTAAGAATATGTATTATCAAAAAGTAAAAAATAAACAAGCATTGGCAATGTGGAGAAAAGGAATACTTACACATTGTTGGTGGGAATGTAAATTAGTACAGCCATTATGGAAAGCAATATGGAGATTTCTCAACAAGTTAAAAATCCTGTAATCCTACTATAGGGGACATATCTCAAGAAAATGAAATTAGTATGTCCAAGAGATATTTACACTTCTATGTTTACTGCAGCACTATCATAATAGCCAAGATATGGAATAAAAACATGAATGAATAAAGAAAATGTGGTATATGGACACAATGAATACTATTCAGCCATAAAAAAATGAAATCCTGTCATTTTCATCAACACGGATGAACCTCGAGAACATTATGTTAAATGAAACAAGCCAGACACAGAAAGACATAGACTGTATAATCTCACTGATACGCAGAGTCTAAAAATTATATATATCATAGAAGTAGAGAGTAGAGCAGAGGTTACTAGAAACAGTAAAAGGGTTGGTTAGTGGAGGGAAGGATGAGGGAAAGCTGGTCAATGGGTATAAAGTTACAATTAGGAGAACTAAGTTCTAGTGTATTTTTGCACAGTATAGTGACTATGGTTAACAGTAAAGTATTATATATTACAAAGTTACTAGAATATGGAGTTTTTAATGTCCTTACCACAAAGAAAGAATGCATGAGGTGATGTATAGACTATTAACAACTACATCATGTTAATGATTTGATCATTAAACAACAAATAAAGATATCTAGATGTCAAATTTGTGTCAATTAAAGAAGAAAATAAAATATATTTTTCTAAAAAAAGACAAAAATTGCTTCAACATATACTCAGTGGAAGGAGGCTCAAGGATCCGTAGCATAACAGAGGGATAGTCCATAGGAAGGGTACACTAGGGAGCAAATGTCCAGATAACTAAAATAACCGTACTGTGCTTTTTTAAGATACTCGTAATTGGAAATTAATTTAACAAGATGTTCTTTTCTAAATCACTTTGTATATCACTTCAAGATTAATCTCTTAAGTATATTTTAATAATATGATTGTAATAACAAAACATAAATGGCATCTCATTGCCTACAGAACAACAAAAAATCATGTTTTTAAATAGTGACTAACACTCTTGATGAAGTGTTAAGTAAACAGGACACCTAATTAAAACTACGCAGAATCCAATTTTAGAAAATAAATGTGAGTTGTAGGTATGTAGGCATGTAGTATTTACAATGTAGACACAAATATATCCCTGATAAGAAAAAAGGACCAAAAGTAAGAAGATAAAATATTAATAGTTGTTTTTACCTAGTAGTTAATTATGAATTTATTATATATTTTCTTTATACTTTTCTGTTTCCTAGCTCACTACAGCATAATGAGGCTATGTTAATTTATAGTCAGAGTAAAAATACAACGAAAACAATGCTTGGAATTGCAGATATTTAACTTTATGGAACACCTCTGAGCATGAACTGGAGTCTCAATTTAGGGAAATGCCTTCCTGTGCAGGCTCTCACTCTCATTCTGAAATGCTTACATGCCGCATGAACCTCCCTTTCCCCTGAAAATACAGGCTTGAACACTGAACATAACTTAACCATGACCAATCAGATGCACTCAGTTTGAAGTCTGAAACTGTAAAGAAAGATAAAAAGACATCAATTGCCGAATGATTTCTGTTGTTTCGAGACAGCATCAGGAGGTGCACAGTGGAGGTGTCAAGGGTAGAGTGGCTACTGAGAACCTTGCAGCACCTTGCCCACACTATCCCAGTAGGACCTAGGCTGGGTTTATACTAATTTACTCCCCTGTGACATCCTTTCTTTAACACTCATTTTCTACACCTGGTTCTCCTTTCTTCCCATCAATTTACAAATAATTCCATGTTTGCTTTGGATATCCAGAATTTTCACCTGCAACCAAAAACTGTGATTGATAACATCGGTTTTATTATTTTAGACAGATATGCAACCAAATAGAATGAAATACAGAGAAATTCAATTGAATGCTTAGCAGTAACATATTATAAGCTATAGAAATTCACTGAAAGCATTTTCAACAATTTACACATCATAGAAATACGATCTTAGTGGAAACAATTTTTCAACACAAACCTGTTTCAAAATGATCAAATGAGCTGAAAGACAACCCTGTCCATCTTGTAGTTCTGAGAACTATATACTAAAGGTATATAATATATATATACTTTAGACTTTTCTATATGATGATCTAGAATATTAATGAATCCTAATTGGCATAATTTTTCTGCTCTGTCCAGGAACATTTTACTGAAAATCTATTTTCTTTCTGTTGGAAAGTAAATATAAAATTCTTCATTACTTTGACATGTATGATGATTATTATATCATTACATATTTGGTTATAGATATCTGTCCTCATAGTAACAAAGTAGAATGGTTATAGATATGAAAAAAAACTCAGAAAATAAATCAAGTTAAATAAGTCAAGTTAAAAACTACCTCATACAAGAAAAAGTGTTATCATATCATTTTGCTCTAAGATGTGTGTTTAAATTTTCCAATCCCCTCTTTAAAGATATACATTGTGTAACTATGACCTACATCATAGAACATAAATTATAAAACCAATGGATTTCTAACCAGTTATGTTTTGTGTGGTTGTGTTATCTTTCTTTTATCCGGTTGGTTTTATTACAGGCCACAGGCCACTGTGAAAGGTGAATATAGGTGAAATGCATGTTAGAGGAGAGAAATTAGTCCACATAAATTAAGTGAATAAAGTAAGTGAATCTATGAAATTATAAATTATAGAGAGAAAAGTATAACTACAAATCATATTGATTCAAATACAATGGTGTATCTTCAAATGGAGCATAAAATAACATGCAAAATAAAGATTATGTTTCTTTGAATTACATTAGGTACCCAAATCCGAGTGTTGAAATTACCAAAAACCTTCATGAAATTTGCCCTAGCATTTACAAGCTTTTAAAATATTTTAAAATTTGATATTTTCAGTTATTTCTAATGGGTATTTTATTAGGATATAGTAATGACTTTAATCCATTTATTCTATCTTTAATATAACTCAAAATAAGAAAAAATAGTTTTAAAAAGCAGACTATTATTTTTTAACAGTGAATAAAATAATTCAAAACACAGTATTAATAAGGAGAAAGAAATTTATGAAACATGTAAAGAAGATCTGGTAAAAGCCAAAAGTTCACCAACTACATATACAGAATTCCAGCTTACTACTGAATTGAATAGTTTATAGACTTCAGAGTCACGTTAGTAACCTTTACAAATGAAAGAAATGGTTATATTTCTATTCTATGCATCTCTACTGAATATTCAAAAATCTCAAAAGCAATTATGAAGAGCTGTCCGTCCACATTGCATTATTTTTCATATGGATGGCTCAATTGTGAGATATGCAAATATAATGAAAAATTAACTCCCAATTTAAATAGGAATAAAGTCACAAAAAACTACATGTTATAAAATTCTAAATATATTCCAGTTGAAATATTCATCTAACTTATAAATAGGAAATGAACATATATATATACACACACATGCATATGTGTGTAGATAAATACTACATACACAGATTAGTTGATCTAATTATAAAAGGATATAGTTAATATTGCATACTAATATAGTATAAAATACAGGCTTATGCACAAAGAAACTATCAACTACAAAATTCCTCTCAGAGATTTAGTAGGATTGAGACTTGAATGGAAATATGGTTACCAACTTCATCTCCTGCCCAAATTACCAATCTCTCCTTCAACATTCCAGGGAAGTTCTACTTCAATATATTCATTTGAAGGAAAATGCCACCTCACAAAATTGCTAATTCCATTATTGTATAACACTAAATTTTAGAAAATCTTCTTCCATCATGTGTTAAAAATGTCCTCTTTGTAATTTGTATTATTTATTCTCCATTTTGCATCTCTAATATGCCACAGAATAAATATGCATTTATTTACATGTGACACATATGTTATGGCTTCAGATATTTTCCTCTGTTATGTGAAGGTTGCATTTACTTCACTCATTCCCCATATAACATGGTTTCTAGATTTCATATGATTTTATTCACACTCCTTTAGATCTATCTTGAACATTGAGCATGCCTTTAATATGGGATGCCCAAACTGGAAAGAGAATATCAGATATTATCTAATAAATACAGGGAATAGCTGGATCTTCACAAAACATGTCCTTGAAAGTTCTATTAAATTTTCTAAAGATTGAAATGCATTCGAGAATTTTGTTTTGTTTCATTTATAATGATATTCATGAAGAATACTCTGTCTCATGAAGAATAATTTTGAGCAAAGTCCTTATTTTATTAATTACATGTTAAGAATATTCCTCCATATTGTATTTTATATGTAGTTAATATTTGAAATCACAGCTGAAATCTGTATTTTTCTTAAATACCATCTAAGTCTTTATTTTTTCTCCCACTTGCAAAGGTCTTTGGGATAGCCTGATTTTTACATTCAATTGATTTTACAACTGCAAGTTTGAAAAGGATGTCTTCTATGTCTTATCCAAGTAACTGGTTAGCAGGACAGTGCTGTGAAGACATACCTGAAGTATCTATGTTTAAAGCCTATATATGTTAACGACAGGATTAGGTTTTAGCTCTCATTCATAAAATACAATGTGATCCAGAAGACATTTCCTTATTTCAGGCATAGGGAAGGTAAGAAATATTTATTGTCTGCTTTCTATATGTCAGGCTTGGTAGCATTCCTCCTAATCAGCACACTCTTCAAGTTCCAAATAATTAACATTTCCTGTTTTGTCTGTTTAAGCAATTTTTTTGAGAAATTATGACAATAATCAATATTCATTGTTCTATGGTTAATAGAAAATTACCTGTTGGTCTCTAAGATTTAACATTTTTCTTTATTTTACTATTTTTTGTCTTACCCATTTTCTACAGCTTTTCAGAATTTTCAAACTGTACTTCTTCAAGTATGTTTAAACATTCTCTCATTTAATTAAAAAATAAAAAATGAATCTATGTAAAACATCTTTAAAAAACTGCCTTATCTTACTAGGAAAGGCTTTTCCCCTAGTTAATGAAATAGGTTTGACACTGTAAGACAAATCAATTCAGTTGCTTAGATTGACTGTAGGATGTCTCTCCCACAAAGGAAAAACATCTATATATTTGCCTTTTTTCTTTTATTTGCCATTTACCTTTTGGTCATTTCATTGTCCATTAACTATTCAATTAGGCAGGTTGAATGAAGTAAAATAAAATAAAGAACAAGAAATTCCAAAGCTCTGACTACTTTGAAAAATTAATACAGAAATGTGACCAAGACCAGTGAATTTTATCAATGTGAATAATTTACTTACAAATTTTAGAGCTAGAAACCATAGTTTTTCCTTAAGATGAGAGGTAATGTACTCTAAAATTATATGCATAATTATCTCAATCACAAAGGTTTTCTATGTAATTGGGTGATAAAGAAAAAAGTAGTCTCAGACATTTATAATGTAGCCCTGCTTACCTTCCATTTTACTTCACGCATAGTAGATCTTTGCAGCCAATATAACTATGAACTTTATCCTTGATAAGACGTCAATGTTTATTTTCTCCTAATAACCAAATTTTACCTGACTTACACAGATAATCAATTATTTAAATCCTCCTTCTTTTGCCAGCACAAGCATATCGGTTAACAGAAGAGTTATCTGTGCCATTGTACCTATTAACATTAATAATTATATTGATAATTATACATTGATAATTATAGTTGCATTTCTGACAATTAAATCATATGAAAAACAAAGAATGCAATAAGAAGTTCTTGTTGATTTGAGATTTTGAGAGGGAGAAACTTTGTTAATAAACCTTTCGATTAGTGTTTCCCCAGTAAAGTTGTGCAGGGTAAAAATATGACTTCTTATTTCTTTCATTAAAATCATTATGGCATGATTTTTATTATTGAGTGTTCCCTCTGTAGTAAGAAAAACATAGTATATTCAAGGACATGGCTGATTCCGTAAGGTGTTGCCATAAGTTACACAGACAAAATGTGGATATAAAATATACCAGATGAGAAGTCAGTTAAATCTCAAAGGCATGGAGTAGCTTAAATCTTTTCTTAGACATAGAACCCTGTTGCAATTTTCAAGTATGAGAGTTTTATCTATCGACAGTATTCTATGTTTTCTTTTCTCATTTTCTAAAAAGACATGAAGTTTAGCTGCATAAAAGAAAAAAGAAAATATATTAAGGAAGATACTTTTCCATAAAAAACTTAGCAGACACAAGTACAGAAAGAATTTGCAAATGCACTCTTTGCAGCTTTTTAAAAGAATTGTATATTTTATATGTATTGAGAACATTGCTTTTAGTAGCCTATTATTTAAAATGAATTATACAAATTCATTGAGGCATAACTTGTTTTACATAAATATATGTTCCTGTTAAGGAAATATTTGTGAATAACTATAAATCTTAGATTTGACTCTATAAACAAATCATCCTAT
>NW_012148919.1:2612367-2666387 GCF_000956105.1 Propithecus coquereli
TTTATAACAAAAAATCATATTTTCCACCAATTAAGTTAATAAAGTTTGACAAAACCTTATATTGATGAGAATGCAGAAACTGAGGCATTTTCATAAAACTGTTGGTTGGGATGTAAGTTAGCATACTGCTGATCATTTAATAACACACTTGAAAAACAAAAGAAGTTCTCACACCCTTTGACATAATATTTTCATTTTTATTTTTTATTCTTCCTACAGAGATATGCAACTTCAATGTTGATACGGGAAAAATTGGAAAATTAGATAATGCACACCATCAAAAGAGATTTATGTTACTTTCATACTATAACCTTATAGCTGTTGAAGATGGTAAGTTAGATCTAGATAGGACCTGTTAAGAGGGAAAAGCAGATTAAGAAAAGAATGTGTGTCACATAATAATTTTTCAAAAAATAAAAATCAAGATAAATTAGACACACACGCATTGAAAAATATGTGGAGGTGTACTCGCCAGATAAAATTGTGATACATTTCCCTCATTGTGATATAGGCACCAAGAAGGTAGGAATTTTAACAATAGTCTCAGCATATATGAGGATCTCAATAAATATTTGTTAATTAACGGCATTAGAACTACTTTATGTGGAATCCGTAATACAATATCTCAATTTATGATACAACTTCTTTTATTACCTAATTTACTCCTTAAATTATTCCCACTAGCACTTTTCTCATCCTCATTAAAACATCCAGGCCTTTCCACTATTCTAATTTTTTTCCTTTCAAGTTTCTATCTTTCTTTCTCACCTAAATTAATACATATGGCTTATCATCCAACCCTTTTTTTTTTTTGCCAATATATTCAAGTAAGATGTTTCACTGTTTTTCTATCCTGCCAATTTGTGAAAAGTCCCTTTACCTTATCAATTTAAAGGTCTCATACCTCCTCTATACATTATAGAATGAATGTAACATATGCTGAGGGCTTCCCTAGAAATAACAAACAGAACCTCACTGAAATGCCTGTGCACATGGTCTTCAACAGCAACTGCCCCCTCAAACCAGCCAACAATCCTATTGCTTATTTTCAGGAAATGCCTCCCTCAGCTTCTGCTGTAGAACCTACTTTCTTTATCCACTTAACCCAGAATATACTCAGATCTTTTCCATTTTAGAAAACATACCCCTTTATTCTTATATTCTTCTCTACCGCCTTTCCTTCTTAACATCTTGTTTTTATTTCTCCATCCACTCACTGCATGACCTATTATCATCTGTTTTTCACTTCCATCAAATCTATAAAAATTGTTCATGCTAAAATTATCAGTAACCTTCTTGTTGCCAGACATAATGCTCATGTGAACTCATAGCATAATTTCACGTTATAGATCACTTTCTTCTTAAATCATTCCATTGCTTGCCATCCTATACTCCCACTCTCCTTATTTTTCTGTTCCTTTCCAGTGTTTCTTTCTCAAACTGTTCCAAAAATGTTGATATGGTTCTAGCTTCTTTTGTATAAGCTGTTTTTAATCAGTCTAGGTGTTTGCTTTAGGATTTCTTGTATTATTTTATACACTAAAGTATAATCTTAAAATTCTTATTTTTTTCCATCTATTTCCTTGTCTACAGATCTATGAGTTCAACTTTTTATTGGGCTTCTCTTGTCATGTATGCTTTCAACTCTTCAAATTCAATATTTCAAAAAAGGTCTTGTTTCCTTCTTACTTAAGCTCATTGTCCACCTGATATCACATATTCTAGTGATCTTCAGTTACCTAAGTCAGAAAGCATGGAATTATCTCTGACCCCCTTTATTAACCACTGGCAGGAATTGTGAAAGGTCTTGGAATTTACCTTATTTTCAGCCTAACAAACTAGTGTGTTACTACTTCATGGATATTGGCAGAAGATTGGTGACTCTGACTCTGGACAAAGGAATTTATTAATCAAGACAAAAGAAGTAGCCAGAGCTTCTGGTTTATACCCTTTGTCCCTGACCCTCAAAGTTCATGGGGGCAATGCAGATCAGCCTAGAGGGATACCTGTACACTCAGTGAGTTGCGTTAGCACAGAAAGACACTGAGTCTGGGCAGTTTGTTACTTTTATAGTCAGTGGTAAACAACCCTGCTCTTTGTCTGGAGGTGGATGGGGACGTTATTTCATCCCTAAAGATTACTTTCTGCAACCACAATGCTCAGAACCCAAGGTAGAACGCCTCTCCCAACAACCAGTAGCCACCTCCAATCAATTACCAAGGCCACAGTAGCTTCTAAATTAATCCATTGGTCTTGATCTTCACTGTCACTATCGTAATTCAGGCCCCCTCACATCATCTCTCATTAGGATTAATGAAACAGCTTCTCCCAGGTCTCTTTACTTATTGTGACCCTGTCTTTCCCCCACCCCCCACATCCCCAGTGAGTCTCAAATGGGAGCCAAATTATCATTATAAAATTAATTCCAATCGTGTAGCTAGCTCTTATATTTATTGTTCTCCTTGCTTTCAGAAAGAATTAACAACTCCTTAAACTAAGTGAAATTAATGCCTTTCATGATCTGGCCTCTGCTTGCATTTCTAAATTAATTTATATCACTGCTTCTCCTTTACCATTCCCTTTTCCTCTTACAAATAATTCCCACACATTAACTTCCCTCACTTCCCACTGCTAACTGCTATACTAGGCTACTTTCAACTGCAAGAGGACTCTCACCTCTAAGCCATTAAATATATGTTTTCATTTATTAATACTTAATTGTGTCCGCTCAGCTTCTATTTTGTAATTTTAAAATTCGAATTTCAAGTTTTAGCTTTACGATACTGTTCACTAAGAAGTTATTATTAAACTATTAATGTATGTTATCCATGGGTGCCACTTTCATGCGTCCCATTTGCATCCTGGGCCTTCTGATTCAGAGCATCACACTACTAGTCTTTTTCTGAACCATGTCTCTCCCTAGGTTCTCTGTGGTGACCGGGAACCACATCTTTTTCTTTGATCTCTGCCATACCACCAGCAAATAACGAAGTAATTAATACATAGTCGGTACTTGACAAATAATTTGTTTAAAGAGTGAAGGAAATAAGTTACAAAACATTTATGACTATTGAGGTTCCCTATATATTCAAAACTTAAGGCTCTTTGAGGAATTGACCAGGACTTATTTGAGTTTGTCTCTGTAGCAGTCAGGATAGTGCCTAACACAAACATTCAATCCTCCTTATTCACAGAATTTGTATTTGTGAATTTGCTTAATTGCTGAAAGTTATTGCTAACTCTAAAATCAAACTCCCTGAACTTCCCTGGTCGTTCGTGGACACATGCATGTGCAGAACAGTAAAAAAATTTGAGACATCCAATGTACATATTACCATCCAGAGGTTGATGGTGGTTATGCTTTGCTGTCTTGTTCAAGTTCTCATACTATAAACAAGTACCCTTCTCATAGTCTGTTTAGTCCCATGGTTTTTGCATTGTGTGCTTTTTTTTGTAGTGATTCTGCTGTTTAATATGGTCCCCAAGTGGGTAAAGTGCTGCCTAGGTTTCCCAGTGCAAGGAAGCCATGATGAGCCTTACAGAGAAAATACCTGTGTTGCATAATCTTCCTTCAGACATAAGTTATAGTGTTATTGACGGTGAGTTCAATGTTACTGAAACCACAATATATATGAAGGAACCTATGTTTAAACAGAAACACACATAAAACAAGTTTATGTGCTGATTGGCTGATGGAAATGCTGTTACCAGAGGCTTTCAGGAAACTAATCTTGTATTTTCCCCTGGGGCAATGATTCATTATTTGGTAATTCAGTGTTCCTGTGACTTTATAGAACATACTACCACAAATAAAGAGAATTGACTGTAATTAGTTTCTCATAAATATTTTACAATTAATAGTTGAATGAAAGAAAAGGATGAAGAAGGAACACACTGCAATGTCTCTAAAATTGTATTATGAGCTGTATAACTTATTGTGTATTTTCTTTAATGGTTTGGGTGAATATCAAAAAACACGTTTTTGTAATTGGTGGATAATGCATACATGTGAGATATAATTATGTAGAATTCAAAATAATCTTACTAGGTCGGAAGAAATTTATTAGAAATCAATAAGACAGAATTTAACAAAGATGTCAGAATTCACCATTTAAATTCTACATATCAATTATCTTAAAAGATAAAGAAAAATTTTGATAGATTTTTATACAAATATACTTGGGTATTTAATTTTACCTAATCACAAAAAGATATGTCAAAAATGCTTTGAAATCACATAGTACCAAGAGTTAAAATTAAGATATCAAAATAGAGGATATAAGTAACAATTGTAGCTTAGCTTTATTGATGTAGCTGCAGAATGAAAATCTAGATAAGCTGACAGTGTTCTAGAGCTTGAACTGTTAAAATAAGTAGCAAATGAATAGATTCAATCAATTAACCATGTCTCTCTTTTCTAACTGGAGGTATGTAATTTTTAAGTTATTAATTTAAAATTCTGTTATCCATATTGAATTTCTCATCTCTATTTACACATCACTAAACTCTCAGTAAAACCCTCAACTGGCAAAAAAGGCAACTCAATCAAAAATACTGTTAGTGCCACTTCAAGAACACCCTCAAAACACACCTAATTGTGTAAAGTGATATTTTGATCCCCTTGAAGTCAATATTATCTTATGTAGGTGTATTTTGAGTTAATGAGTTGATTATAAAAGCATAACACCTTAAGAATATTATAAACATTAGAGCCATATCCCAATATTAGTTTAGAAAAATAAATAAGCTGTATCTTAACTGGCCAATATTATCTACGTCTTTGTGAAAATTACACTGCATTTATGCAAGTTACACTGGTAAGGTTAATGTGGTTAATTATTTGGTTTGGTGATAAAAAAGATTGTAATAAAATGCACTACTTGCTCTACTAATCAAAATCTTTCAAGTTTATCTAAATTTTTACTAATCTATAGACAGAGGCTTTGATATTAGATTTTATTACACTATTAATGCCATTCATGTTTTGCTTCAAAGTTAGTCCAACCCTGAAAATATTCCACTTGCCCTCCCACTTCCAGGCCTCCTGTTGGACTATTTTAAACTTCTAAGTCTCTTTAACAAAGTTAAAACTTTAAAGCAATCTAACTATCTCTGAGGTCATGCTGAGAGTAAAGAAGGAATACATCACTTACTTTAAAATTCAACCTCTTGAGGAGCATGCTTGAGAATCTTTAAAAGAAACTCCAGCTTCTCTATTCTTGGACTAACCATCATGTTTTATTTCAGAGAAGTCTAGCCATTTCAAAAAAAAATAGGACTCCTCCAGAGCACATTGGGCATGCTATTTAAACAGCTGAATCATTTATGTTTTTGAACTACAGATTATTTCTACCTCCAAAGAGACTAAGTAACTCTTACAGTGTAATTCTTCTTCCTTTAGAGAATGCATGATACTTTAGGAAATTATGGCCAATATCAAAATATATGTCACATTGAAAAAAAATAGGATAGGCATTGCTAACTGCCAAATAATGTTAAAATTCAGCAGATAGTGTTTCTAATGATTGAATGTTATTATATTTCTTTCTAAGGTAGATTAAATTATTTGGTGTATATTATTAATATTATCCCAGAGAATCTATCCAAAGGTTATGTTTTCAAATGTGTATAATTATATGTTAATTATTTGATTATAAGATTGTTATATGATTATACATATGGACATTTTAACAAGTAGAATATTTATTCAATATTAAAATATATTTACATTTACAAATAGTGATTAATTACAGCATTAATTTCTTTTAGAATCTATTTTCATGACTGGTAAAAAATAGTTAAAGAATTTTATGTAAGAGATGTGACTGAAATTTTTTAAATAAAAATTGGTATGGATGATTCCAGAAGTACAAATTATGAAAAATGTTTTATAGTATTTTTATTAGTTAGAAAAAAGTCAAAATTCTACTTAACAATTTTTTGTCCAAATTTTGGAGAATGTAAATAATTATTATTAGCACCATATAGTTGGCAACTCCGAGATTATTATAAATATGCTCTTACATATACTTTTGATATCAGCATATTTCTATTTCCTGCTTCCTTATTCTACCAAAATATAACTAACTCTGTGATTATTAAAACAACATTTTCTGCAATTCATAATATCACTTTGACTTAACTTCTCAAAAGTAAATTATTAAAAATAAGAATAATTTAATTTTTTAAGATAGGAAAAATATATAGATAATATATAACAATGTAGAATTTCCAAGATAGTCTTTATTACATTATACAAGTATTTGAGCAAGTTTGCTTTAAAACACCTCATTATTATTTTAAATAAAAAACCTCATTTAAAACAAAATGTCATAGACTTGTAATAATGAAAACAAGATGATTAAAGAATAAATAGTTTAAAGATCAAATCCTATATTTCAAATCTTGATACAAATATATATTAAGAAATCAATATATGATAAAATAATTACTTAACAATATCAGGGAAAATATGAATCACCTAGCTAATGGTTTGCAGGAAATTGATCATTATTTGGAAGAAATAAAAATAAGAAAGAAAGAAAGAAAGAAAAGAAGAAAGAAGAAGAAAGAAAGAAAAGAAAAGTGAAAGAAAACAAAAAGCCTAAGTGGATAGACAAAATATTGCCTCCTCTACTCCTCTAACAATTTCTAATCACAGAAAGACTAAAGATATTTGGCACTATTAGTAAACATGTTTTGTGCCACATTGACAAATTGTGCTATGAGAAAGCACATACTTTTAGAAGTTATGATTCATAGATTTGCCAATCCCCGGATTTCTGGTGTGGCAGAGAATTCACATTTGCTTTTTTTCTAGTATTCACTGAAAATTAAGGTCATTAATACTTACTGGAAGGCTTATGCACCTAATAATACAACCTCATGCACCTCTTGCTCTTATAAACTTTGACATGACTCCTCAATATATTGCAAGGCATTAATACATTATGCCAGAGTATATTTTTACCAGGTAAAAGAAGCCCTTAATGATCCACCAACTGATGCCAACCGGACCTTTCATTATCTAGAACCTAGAGATTGCATCTTTTGGTTATGACACCAAAGAAAGACTACCCATGATCCCCATTAGAAGGGACTATACTGAGTTCTGTGCAGCAAAACTTCAGGGTCTCAAGTCTTAGATCCACATCTCTTAACTCAAGAAGGCACCTCCAGACTCTTGGTACTATACATTTATTGAAGACCTCAAGGTAAAACTGACCTGAAAGGTTTCTCCTCAGAAGCAGATAACTTCCTAGATATACATGGGAAAATGATGCAATAATTAAGATTTCATAATCAATAGCTTCTTCAGCTAACTTAATTGAATGCTGTACGTGTCATATTAAACTGAAATTCTTACATGATCTTAGAGATTCTCTGGTTGAACCTGTAACAAATTTCACCGACATTCCAAGGGCAATATCTAGTCCTATATATAGGGTTTGGTATTTAGATTCATGTATTTAGATCCCATGTTTACATATAACAGTACGAAAATCCCATAGTGAGGGCTTTGAAGTTAAATTATGCCAGAAATTGAATAAGAAAACCAAAAGAAAAATAATTCAACAATTCGTAGAAAAATTTATAATCCTACTCCCTTAATTGTCAGTAGTCTTCAACCATACAATGATTCAGTAATGGAGCCTGGAAAAAATATGATTAGTGCTTTTCAGTTGGTGACTCCTAATACACAAGGCATCCAACAAAGAATTGTTGTGACCCATCCAGGTTATATTTTTATCTGTAGAGAATTTAACAATAAACCATACATATGAGCAAGTTCATATTTCAATAAGTGGAAAATAAGGAATTCTAACAGTACCACTATCACTGCGTAACCAATTGGAAACTAAATATTGGCTCATATCTCTTAATTGGTCCTATAGAATAAAGAGAAGTTTGCCAACAGGGATAAATATCTCTAAATGGGCTTTTTTTTTTTTTTTTTTTTTGTAAAATACTCCTTCCCTGCCTTAGCATAAAAGGCTATAGTTGCCCAGCAAACTTTTTTAAATTCTCTTACTAAAGTTGTTTTAGATAACATGATTGCCTTGGACTATCTGTTGGTTGAACAAGGGGAGGAGTTTGTGATAGCTAACACCTCGTGCTGCACTTGGGTTAATCTATCTGGTGTGGAAATCAACAAGCTACTTGGCTAAAACAAGTAGATTCCCCTCTTCGCTCTTTTTTTGATACATTTGATTTCGATTGGTTCGATTCATGGGAGGTCCTGAATTTAAGGATATGGTTTAGTGTCTTAGTAATATCCTACTGATGGCCATCATAAAAAATCTCCCTAAAAGGGGGAAAAATGGCAGAGTTAAGGTAGCCTCCCGGATCCCTGCTTCCAGAGAAAGAGATGTAGATCTCGGTCTGCTACACACGATCTGATCGCTGTCCCGCAAAAACAGGGAGGTGGATCGGTGAATATTCAGCAGGGGACACACAAATCAGGAAAAAGAATAAGAAGAATGGGAGATAGGAACGCAAAACCTGGAAAGCGTGGGACAGACAATAGAGAGTGGAGCATGAGACGGCGGCACCAACCTGGCCAGTAAGTGCACCGGGATAAGTCCCTCATGAGACAGTCTAGCTTCACCACTGACTTACAAGCGCTCCTAGAGTCAGGGGCTTGTGTGAAGTGGATGTAGAACTGGGTCAGGAAATGTGGGGCTCAGCAGAGAGGGGACATGAGCTGGAAGCAACTTGAACTCCTCAGAGCCCCATGTCAGGACTGCACCGGACAGGGGAGGAGCTGGTCTGGGCTACCTCCGAGGCAGTTAGGAGTCAAGAAGCTGGTCTCTGGCACCCAGCGGTCCTGAACGGGGAGGTGATTACTGAGTAGAGGACTCTAACCTGGAAACTGCCGCTGGCGATTGGGATTGCTAGGGTGGGCGAGTAGAAGTGAGAGCTATCGCTGGACTGGTGTGAGATTGGAGGAGGGAGACACAAAGGAGACGGGGAGCACCCTGGTGACTCGACTGACTCCCTGATGGGTACCTCCCAGCCCCTGAGTGGCTCCCTCTGGAGCGAGCGCCAGCTCGGGGCCCACAGCAGGTCGCAGGTCCTGAACAGTTCCCTTCCCCCAGCCTGGAAGCTCTCCCAATGAGCTCTGCCCTTCCAGGACCTAAAGTCAATTAGCCAGGCCTGTTTCTTTGAGCAGTGAATTCTGAGTGCCTCCTCAGTTGTGAGGGGCAGATGCCTGCGGAAGTTGAAAACGCTGGGGCATTGGGCAGTCTGGGGAGTCACCCCCTCCCCCTGGCCAGCATCTTTTGCGTGGCCTCTGAGCTTGCAGCAGTGAGACATAAAGAGCCACTCCCCCTCTGCAACAAGCGCCAGTCCCTGGGGTTTTGGCGCTGACCAATATCTGACAGCCCAGTGACTTTCCTTGCCAGACTGGTTCAGGTCATCCAATGCGATTGCATTTCCGCCTCTGGTCAGCTACCAACAGAGAAACCCGCAACTAGGGAATCAAAACCCTGGCAAGAGACCAAAACAAGCTCCTCAAGTAACCCCTCCTGTCAAAAGAACCCTGGACAACATACTAGCGGCTCCCGCTAGCGGCAGAACAAATCAAAAGTAACAGTGGATCCAGATGGGAAGGACCCAGCGAAAGATTTCTGGAAGTACGAAAAATCAAATGGAAAGCACACTCCCAAAGAGGAACACCAGCTCTCTGGCAATGAACACTAACCAGGTCCAGAATACTAAAATGATAGACGAAGAATTCGAAACATGGATTGTAAGTAAGCTCAATGATATGCAAGGAAAAATGGATAATCATCATAAGGAAACCACAAAAAAAAATCGAGGATTTGGAAGAAAAATTCACTAAAGAAATTGAAATATTAAAGAAAAATCAAACCGCACTCCTGGAAATAAAGGACTTACTCAGGGAACTTCAAAATACTGTGGAAAGCCTCAAGAACAGGGTAGATCACAGAAGAAAGAATCTCAGAGATTGAAGACAGCTCCTTCCAAATGAATAAGTCAGTCACAGATATTGAGCAGAAAATAAGAAAAAAGAAACAAGCTTACAAAAAATGTGGCATTATGTGAAAAAACCAAACCTGTGTGTGATTGGTGTTACGGAAAATGAAGAAGAAACGACGCAAGGGCTGGATAACCTATTTGAAGATTTAATAGAGGAGAATTTCGCAGGCGTTGCTAAAAATCTAGATATACAGATACAAGAAGCACAGCGGACCCCAGGGAGATTCAATGCAAATCGAAAGACACCACATCATGCAGTCATCAGATTGACTAAAATATCGAGTAAGGAGGCCCTACTATGAGCTGTCAGGTGAAAGAAACAAGTAACATACAAAGGAAAGCCTATCAGAATAACTTCAGACTTCTCAACTTAGACCCTACAAGCAAGAAGAGCCTGGGGCCCCATTCTCACTCTTCTGAAACAGAATAATGCCCTGCCTAGAGTTCTGTACCCTGCAAAACTAAGTTTTACATATGAAGGAGAAATAAAGACATTCTCAGACAAACAAAGTCTGTGGGAATTCACCAAGACAAAACCAGCTCTCCAAGAAGTACTCAAAGTTGAATTACACAAGGACCAGCACAATAAACACTCACGAATGTAAAACCACTCAAAAGCTAAAGATCAAAGGCTAGAATCCACAATGGCTCAAGAGAGAAAACAAAGCAACAAAAAGCAACTCAACAGTTTGATGAACAATTTACCCCACTTATCAGTTCTTTCAATAAATGTGAATGGCTTGAACTCACCTCTCAAGAGACATAGGCTGGTTGAATGGATAAAAAAATACAAACCAGGTATCTGCTGTCTTCAGGAAACGCATCTAAACTGCAAGGATGCATTTAAACTCAAGGTAAAGGGGTGGAAATCAATATTTCAAGCAAATGGAAGCCAAAAGAAGGCTGGTGTAGCAGTTTTGATCTCAGATAACTTAGTTTTTAAATCAACAAAAGTAATGAAAGACAAAGACGGCCACCATATAATGGTTCAACAAGAAGACATAACAATTCTAAATATGTATGCACTCAACCTAGGTGCACCCAGATTTATAAAGCAAACTTTACCTCACCTAAATAATTTGATGAACAGCAACACCATTATAGTTGGAGATTTCAACACCCCACTGACAGCACAGGACAGATCCTCCAAACAGAAAATTAACAAAGAAATGATGAACTTAAACAGAACCCTAGAACAAATGGGCCTGACTGATATTTACAGGACATTATACCCAAAAGCCACAGAATATACATTCTTCTCATCAGCTCATGGAAAATTCTCTAAGATTGACCATATTCTAGGACACAAAGAATGCCTCAAAAAATTTAAAAACATAGAAATTATACCATGCATCTTCTCAGATCACAGTGCAATAAAAATAGAAATCAACTCCAGTAGAATCTCTCATCTGTATACAAAGTCATGGAAATTAAACAACTCCCTGCTGAATGATTCCTTCATAAATGATGAAATAAAAATGGAAATCAAAAGATTCTTTGAACTAAATGACAAAGGTGACACAAGTTACCAAAATCTGTGGGACACAGCCAAAGCAGTCCTGAGAGAAAATTTTATCTCCATAAATGCTTATATCCAAAAGTCTAAAAGATCACAAACAGACAACCTAATGAGTCGACTCAAAGAACTGGAAAAAGAAGAACAGACCAACCCCAAAATCAGAAGAAGAAGGGAAATTATTAAGATCAAATCAGAGCTTAATGAAATTGGCAACAGGGAAACTATACGGAAGATTTATAAAACAAAAAGTTGGTTCTTTGAAAAAGTAAACAAAATTGACACGCCCCTGGCTAAACTCACGAAAAGCAGAAAAGAAAAAAACTCTAATAAGCTCCATCAGGAACAAAAAAGGAGAAGTTACAACCGATGCCGAGGAGATTCAAGATATAATTTATGAATATTACAAAAACCTTTATGCACACAAACTAGAAAACGTGTAGGAAATGGACAAATTTTTAGAAACACACAGCTTCTCTAGGCTCAACTAGGAAGAAATAGAATTCCTGAACAGACCAATATCAAGGACTGAAATTGAAACAGCAATAAAAAACATTTCACAAAAGAAAAGTCCCAGACCCGATGGTTTCACACCCAAATTTTACCACACCTACAAAGAACTGGTGCCCATCCTGCAGAAATTATTCCACAACATTGAGAAGGATGGACTCCTCCCCAACACGTTTTATGAAGCCAATATAACTCTGATACCAAAACCAAGAAAGGATGCAACAAAAAAAGAAAACTACAAACCAATATCCCTTATGAATATAGATGCAAAAATTCTCAACAAAATTCTAGCTAACCGAATTCAGGTGCTTATTAAGAAAATAATCCACCATGATCAAGTGGGCTTCATTCCAGAGATGCAGGGATGATTCAACATACGCAAATCTATAAACGTAATTCACCACATAAACAGAAGCAAAAGCAAAAACCATATGATACTCTCAATTGATGCAGAAAAGGCATTTGACAAAATTCAACACCCTTTTATGATAAGAACGCTTAACAAAATAGGCATAGACGGGGCTTACCTAAAAATGATACTAGCCATTTATGGCAAACCCACAGCCAACATCATACTGAATGGGGAAAAATTGAAAGCATTCCCACTTAGAACTGGAACCAGACAAGGTTGCCTACTATCTCCGCTTCTATTCAACATAGTGCTGGAAGTCCTGGCCACAGCAATCAGGCAAGAGAGTGGTATTAAAGGCATATGAATGGGAACAGAAGAGATCAAACTCTCGCTATTTGGTGATGATGTGATACTATATCTAGAAAAACCCAAGAATTCAACCAAGAGGCTACTGGAATTGATAAATGAATTCAGTAAAGTTTCAGGATACAAAATTAATACACACAAATCAGAGTCTTTCCTATATGCCAACTGCAGTCATACCGAGAACCAAATCAAAGATTCAATCCCCTTCACAATAGCAACAAAGAAAATAAAGTATCTAGGAATATATTTAACTAAGGAGATAAAAGACCTCTACAGGGAGAACTATGAGACATTGAGGAAGGAAATAGCAGAAGACGTAAACAGGTGGAAAACCATACCATGCTTGTGGGTCGGCAGAATCAACATTGTTAAAATGTCTATACTACCCAAAGTGATCTGCAGATTCAATGCAATCCCTATTAAAATACCAACATCATTCTTCACATATGTAGAAAAATTAATTTTATGCTTTGTATGGAACCAGAGAAGACCCTGCATAGCAAAAACAATTCTAGGCAATGAAAACAAAATGGGAGGCATCAATCTACCAGACTTCAAACTCTATTACAAAGCTGTAATATTAAAATCAGCTTGATACTGGTACAAATACAGAGCCATGGACCAGTGGAACAGAACTGAGAACACAGATATAAAACCATCCTCAGATAGCCATCTAATCTTTGATAAAGCAGACAAAAACATACGCTGGAGAAAAGAATCTTTATTCAATAAATGGTACTGGGAAAACTGGATAGCCACATGTAGAAGACTGAACCAGGATCCACACCTTTCACCTCTCACAAAAATCAAGTCACGCTGGGTAACACATTTTAACCTAAGGAATGAAACTATTAGAATTCTAGAGGAAGATGTTGGAAATACTCTTCTAGACATTGGCCTAGGCAAAGAATTTTATGAAGAAGACCCCAAAGGCAATCACAGCAACAACCAAAATAAATAAATGAGACCTGATCAAATTAAAAAGCTTCTACACAGCCAAAGAAACTGTTACGAGAGCAAACAGGCAACCCACAGAACGGGAGAAAATTTTCACGTGCTACAAATCCAACAGAGGGCTGATAACCAGAATCTATTTAGAACTCAGAAAAATCAGCAAGAAAAAATCAAACAACCCTATCAAAAAGTGGGCAAAGGACATGAACAGAAACTTTTCAAAAGAAGACAGAATAATGTCCAAAATACATATGAAAAAATGCTCAACATCTCTAATCATCAGGGAAATGCAAATCAAAACCACAACGAGATATCACTTATCTCCAGTAAGACTGGCCTTTATCAAAAAGACCCAAAACAATAAATGTTGGCGTGGATGCGGAGAGGTAGGAACACTCATACACTGCTGGTGGGACTGCAAATTAGTGCAACCTCTGTGGAAAGCAATACGGAGATACCTTAAAGAGATACAGGTAGAAGTACCAGTCGATCTAGCAATCCCATTACTGGGCATCTACCCAAAAGATCAAAAGCGACTCTATGAAAAAGACACCTGCACTCAAATGTTCATAGCAGCACAATTCACAATTGCAAAGATGTGGAAACAACCGAAATGTCCATCAATACATGAGTGGATTAATAAACTGTGGTATTTGTATACCATGGAGTACTATTCAGCTTTAAGACACAATGGTGATATAGCACCTCTTGTATTCTCCTGGAAAGCACTGGAACACATTCTACTAAGCGAGATATCCCAAGAATGGAAAAACAAGCACCACATGTACTCATCATCAAATTGATATTAGCTGATCAACATTTAAGAGCACATATAGGAATAACATTTATTGGATGTTGGGCGGGGGGGGGGAGGAGGGGATGGGCATATGCACAAACAATGAGTGCAATGCGCACCTCCGGGGGAATGGACACACTTGAAGCTCGGACTTGGGGGGGAGAGAGTTCAAGGGCATCATACGTAACCTAATCATCTGTGCCCCCATAATATGATGAAATAAAAAAAAAAATCTCCCTAATGTTCCTTATTCTCTCAAGTGTCTCAAATGCTCATATGCAGCCATCCATTTTATGTCAAATGGTCACATTACAATTAGAATAACAAAAAGACAAAGAGAACATAAAGAATCATCTGATAACTTGGCCTTGTGAATTGTGAATTCCATGCTGAAACCAGAGAAGTCCATTCTAATGATGACAGAGAGTGACATCAATGTTTACAGCTTTGGCTAATTTCTCCGAATTGAGAGGTTGACCAAAACGAAGGAATTGTTAAATTAAATTAAATTTGTCCTAAAGCTGCCTTTATACTTTGAATTCCAACATAATGAACTGCAACCTAACTTAGTATGTAAACAAATTGTAAGCTAACTTAAGAATGTATTCTTGTAACAGCTCAGTCTCAGACAACCACAGCAACTGAGCTTCAGCCAATCATAGGCTACCAATTGACCAGACCTTGTCCATGTAAGATAAATGCCTCATCACACTATGCCCAAGTAAGGCAAATGCTGAACTATAATCAATCAACTTCTTTCTGTATGTTCTTTTCTTCATTTTCTATAAATAGCACTTGCCCATGTTACCAGGTGGAGCTCCCCTGAATCTATCCTGGTTCTGAACGCTCCCAATTCATGATTTATTCTTTGCTTAAATAAACTCAGCTAAATTTAATTTGTCTAGAGTTTTCCTTTTAACAATACTATCATAAGTGGCAAATAAACTAGAATAAACTAATATCTGTGGAAACACTGTTTCCACAAATATTAAATATAGCTTCAATGTCCATAATATTTGAAGATTAAACACATAGAAACACAAATAAAACAAGTAACAAGACTTCAGAGGAATAAAGAAAAGGACAGAAACATCAATGGAGTACTAAATATTTGTTGAATGAATGTGCTGTAGAAAAATGAAAGGAAAAATGCCGAAACATTACCAATGACTATTTTGGGCCATTTGTAGAGAAGTAATCTTAACTTTTAAGTATCTTTTCTAATATACTGTCTTTTATAAACATAAAATCATACTAATTTTTAAAAGACTGTGATGAGATTATTGCTTTTATTTTTTATATCATCCTTTATTCAAATCACAATTCAAACATTTCACATAAAATGCTATGCTTAGGCAAAAAACGTTATTAAAGTCCAAAATAGGAAATAGGTTATGCAGCCACCAATGTATTAAGAGAGTTAAATTTTTGGTCACATATTTGAAAACTTGTCAGGGTTACATAATTTTGAACTTAAATTAAGGAACGGAAAGGATATTGAAGATCGTCTAGATCATTATTCGCTGTGTACAATAAAAGTGAATGCTAGTGAGAGGTGAAGCAATTTATTCAAGATAATGCAATTACCAAGTGGTAGGAATGGGGGCGCAGGGCAGGTCTCCACACTCTCAGCTCAATACTCTATCCTTTACCATGAAAACTTTAAATAGCTCTAACTAATCACAGGTAAAGTTTGTTTTATTGGCTAATAATAATAAGGGCCTAAAGAAAAAATAACATTATTTCCAGCATGAAATACTTAAAAGAAGTGGGGAAAGACTTTAGTTTTAAAGTTATATATAACTTATTGTGATTTTCAATAAAAAGAAACTCTTGCTTCAGTATGTTTTTGATATTAGGAAAGCAGAGCTTATATAATCCAATGATTGAATATGATCACATATAATTTTATTTAAGGAAGGAGTTAAAAGCATTATAGAAAGATTCTGAATACTATATTGGTTTTGTACTTCAGTATATTAATTGTTTAGTTAAGTAACATTTGTATTATAATCAATAACTTATTTTGAGATGTAAAACCAAATTTCATTCAATTTAAATTATCAGCCCAGATAAACTACATGCTAGTTCACATTTCCTTTGCAGCCTAGAAATATTTTTGTCTAGTCTTTTTAATTTTATTCAAATTCTATATTTTAATGTTATTATGTAGATTATTACTTAATATAAAAGAAAAAATAAAATTCTCATGTTGAATATCTTTTTATATATGTACTATATTGAGATTCTGATATAGAATGTACCGATAGAGTATAAACTAGATTTCTAATGTGCCTAATCTAAACTCCAGTGTAAAACAGGCATTGACGAATTTGTTTCAAAAATATTCATTTTGAAAAGATGTCCCTAATCTATTAAAGTGTTCAATCACAAATATACTGACTGAACGTATTATATACTTTTCTCCTTATGATTTTTGTATTTATGCATGGAAAGCATTGGGCTTCGAGTAAAAAAATATTAATGTTTTGTAAGTTAAATATATAAAAACTCAGATACCATTTTTGTTTATTGAATAATGCACAGGTTTATATAAAGGGATTCCATTATTTTTAATCGTACTTTATTTACTGAGATGAAATTAAATACTGCTCTAAACAATTGTAATGAAACTGCTATGATAATGTAAAAGTAGACCTTAAGGAGGAAGAAAAATAACAGCATAAACAAAAAATAAAGGGGTTTGAACTTGCTCTGCCAATATATAACGAAATGTATAAAATTTTTTGATGACAAGTAAAAATAATAAACATAAGGTCCAAAATTCATATTGTCATTCACAAAATGATTTCAATTGAACTTGTGCAGAAGTCTGAAAGTGATCTTGGAGAAACTGAAACTCCTCTTTAAATACGTCTAGACACAGAAAAGAAGCATTTAAAATGCTGACAGAAGGTTGAATAGAGACAGTGCTGGAATATGAGCTATAATCACTACCCACCACTGTCATGCTAGTCTCCACTAACACAGTCTTGCATTTACAAACCACTCCACATACCACCTCAGAATGTTTTTATGCTCAATTTTGGCTAATATATCATTTGAGTGAATATGATAAAGTATCAATATAGCACATCCTTTGAATATATAATTTAATTAAATTAAAAGTACCAACATTAAAAATTTAAACCATATACATAATGTTTCAATGTCTTAAATGTTTTCAGAACTCACCGAAACACCTAAAAATCATTAAGATTCCTTATTGTAATGCACCCAGAAAGAAGAAAATAACACATTTCTGCACTAATTTCCTTTAGGAATAGAACTCTAACTTTTAGGATAAAGTTGGAAGAAGATAGGGGTTGAATGGACTGATTTTACTTAGAAAATGAACAAGAAATGCATGTGCCTGAGATATACAAGATTACAATACACTTGTTATTTTTTTCCTTTTAAACACCATAGTTATAACTTATTTGAGCTTCAGTTTCCTTACCTGTAAAATAACAAAATGGGATATAACATCTCTATTGTCTTTCCATGAAATAAATTAAATAAATCTTTCTCTCTCCACAGCTACATAGTGTAATGTTTTTTATTTACTCCCACAATAGAGGGGAAATTTTTTCTGAATTGACACTAATCAGAAGCTATAAATCTTCTGATGTATCATCATGCCTATTGTCTAAGCCTATTATGTTAAAAGTCACGTAAATGAAGATTCCCGTGCTCATCTTTTCTTTATATGAGAGGAATTATTTTTTTTTTTGCTATTCAGAGAAAACCACATCAGCTTTTAATTATAATAAATCCTTATCTTAAAAGCATTTTTTGATTTATTGTTTAATGTAGGTCATCTTGCTTTGACATTTTTTTTTTCCATTTTCTGTTGTTTATTGTAGTGTTTATAAGCAATCCAGGGGACTTATTTTTCATGGATTAATCAAATGAGAGGTTTACTCTGACTTCACAGGAGTTGCCCAAGTATAAAGAGTACATTTTGAAGGGATGGAAGGAGTAGTGTATGATGCCTCTCCCCATTCCACTCATGTCTCTGGGCTAAGCTAATCTTCCCGGACAAGTTCTGACAGATACGCCGCTCTAACCACAGCAGATTTACACAGGACTCTAGGAGAGTGAATCTCGAACGTTACCCTTTTCATGTTCCCCTTGTGCAGCAGAGTTGACTAATGAGGAGAACAAAAATGGCCATATTGATATGTAAACATAGGATCTCTCAAATACTTGCTGAAGGCAGTGAAGGGGCTCTGAATATCTCAAAAAAGTTTTGCTACATTTACAAATGTGTACAAAACAAACCTTTCCTTTCTTGTTTCCTCTTTTACTTCAACTACCTATCTACTCATTTTTCTCTGGGAACGTAGTAGAAATTCAAATTCTATCACCAGATCCATATCTACTGCAAAATTCTGTTCATGTGTTGCACCTGAACATTCCCATCCTCATTACTGGGCTGCTATTTTGTGAAAAGTGGTCTTAATATATGCTGACTCCTGTCCGTATGCTTCTTCTTTGGAGTTAACCTCAATGATTATCAACTTTTCTCCCAAGTGTATGTGAAAAATATTATGCTTCTGTGATTAAACTTATGCAAATAACCAAGTATTACTTTCTTTTTATCTGATTGTCACAACTCAATATAAAATACTTTTAAAATATTAATCATCTTTTTCTCAAATTTTGACTAACATAATTATATAATATTAGATACTGTTTGTTCCTGAGCACACTAGTATATTTTTGTCACTTTTCCACCTTATAATTTACTCCCAATAGTATAATTTGAAGTGAGTCTTGAAGGATGAGTAAGTTTATATAATGTTAAAACCACAGGAAGATCAACCCAGGTAGTGGAGAAGGTATATTCAAAAGCAAAGAACCTAGATGACACTTTAAAATAATTAGAAATATTGAAGCATCATGTCTGATATGCCCACTCACACCAAATGGCTGATATTACTTAATATGTGGTCCAAAATATAAACTATTAATCACATAATGACATTCCTTTAAAAAGTATCTCATTTAATAAATGATATGAAACCATGTCACCAACATTAATACTAACTTGCACTGAATTCTCTCTTCTTGGCTCAAATATTAAAACTGATGACCCCATCATTTCAATTCTGATTTTAAAAAGTCACATCTTTATATTTGTTAGTCTACTGGAGATTTACACTTCTTCACAGTTGAATTATGCTGCTTCAGACACAGAAATATATACTGTTCTGCAAGCCACAGGACAATCAATAGAAAACTACACTGAGTGTTTCACTGGCTGTGTGCCAATCTCTTACAGAAAAAAAAAAAATGTTCTGATTTGCAGTGTGATATCAGTTTCCTCTCTTAAGGAATACGAGAAGCTCTCCTCCAACCATCATTGACAAAGTCTTAGACATCTCATGATCTCACTTTATAATACGCTCTCTCCTGGGGCATCAGGAGACTTTGTCATACAAACATTTGAGAACAGAGAATTAATGGTAAATATTAAAAATCAAACTAGAAATATAAAAGTATGCTAAAAAGAACAATGGAACTTCAAATTAGTGAAATAACCAAAAAATTTTCCATAATTTTTCATATAATATAAGAAGAGAGAATCTGGGTAATATAGGTCAGCAAATATAAAGATAGAACAGAAATCATGTATGTTTCTTAAGAACCTTGTTTGTCCGAAGTGCTGAGCTATGTACAGGAGAGTAGTTAATTGTTTTCTAAAAGTTCTGCAATAACACAGATATACAAATTGGATTAATTGAGCAAGAGAATTCTTTGAATTCTAAGGGCTATTTGTCTTTTGTCTGAGGAATGGGATGGACAGATACAAGCTAGCCATCAAAAACTTCATTCCTTCTTGCCATTTACCCTTGTATTTTTAAAAAATCCTAAACTGTGAAGAGAAAGTAAATGTCCTATTTTATTTAATAAAGTGAATTGTTGATCTGTCTCATCTTTACTATTCAATGACCATTTGAGAAATCATCTTCATTTAATTTTCTTTAAAAAATTCTCAAATTTGTACTTAAGTTTATTAAAGTATAGGGTCTGATATTTTCTATATTTTGAAATCAAACATTTTGTTGTTAAAAATTGTCTTTTGCAAAGTGTTTTCTTCTTAAAATATTAATATAATGTACTACATAGCTTTCTTTCTATGTGTATATGTTTAAAAAAGGCAAAAGAAAAAACAGGAAGAAAAGAAGGGAGGTAGGAAAGGTGGGAGTTAGGAAGAGAAGGAAGGAGGGAGGGAGGAAGGAAGGGGAGAAGGGAGGGAGGGAAAGATCTTTGAGGTACTCAGGAGATAGGTTTGAAATGCAAATGTCCCAAATAACTAAAAGTAAACACTCAATCATTTATTTCTTTACTTGCAATTTGTTTTGTTTTATGACATATGACAGGATGCCAAACCACAGTGCAATCTACTTTGACTTGTATAATTCACATGTCATCTAGAGTTTTCCAGAAAAAAAACAAAAAACACTTTAGATAAGACTAGCTGAAACCCCATCCATGCACTCTGGGAGGTCAACTCCTCTCCAGCATTTCTCAGGCTTCCCAGGAGACTGAATGCCTTAAGGCCATCTCTGCCCTGGGCCTGCATTCATTGAAATCTTTCAGCTTTCAGAAATCTTATCATTCTATGTGCATTGCCATTTTATAAACCACTTTCATATACTTAAAACCTAGTTAAAATTTTTAATTTAAACATAAACTTTAGTCATTTGACTATGAACTTAATTTAAAGCCTTAGTTTAAGCATCAGCTTTAGGTGTGTGACTCTTGCCTAGTCATATAACTAAGTTCCTTCACCAACTAGCAGACATGAAAATATATCTGGGTAAATTTGGAACAGAGTAATTAATCTCAAAATAGAACAAAGGATATTAAAAATCTCTATCATTAAAATATTTGTTGAATACAGCACCACTGTAGAGTTTTCACTGGCTGCTTCTTTCCGTACTACACGCCAGCTGAATCTCTTCTAAGATCCTTGGTCCATGTCTACTCCTTACCTTACTATGTTGTTCCTAAGAGATTAATTTTTTTTTCCTAACATACTACTTCAGCCTCAAAATCCTTGAGTTACTAATTCTATTTTCTTTTTACTATACAGATTTATTTAGTTGCTTAGCATAACAGCAAAATCCAACATAATGTGATCAACCCTTCTAAGCAGGTAGTTCTAGTTGCACTTAGGACAGTTTTTCCCTCAGATATATTTAACATGTAAATCTAGATTTTAGTAAGAGTAGAAAGAAGAGGTTAACAGAGTCATATGAACATATTTATTAAAATGTTTTCAGTGATAAAAACAGTATAAATATTATAGCCTTCAAATATTCATAAGCAGTTTCATACTAATGTTTTTTCTCAGTCACAGTAGTTCTCAATTGGGAGCAATTTTGACCTTCAAGGGACACTTGGCAATATCTGGAGACATTTTTTATTACTACACTGAAGTCAGAGGTGCTACTAACATTACTAGGTAGAGGTCAGAGATGCTGTTAAATAATTCAAAAAATACACTGGATGGTCCCTCATAATAAAGAATTATCTTGACCAAAACGACATTAGTTGAGAAAACCTGTGCACTACACACACCAGTGAACACCAAAAGTTGAAGGATTTATTATACTTAAAAAAATATGACACTATGAAAAATTTAATTGAAAGCATGATAAAATTTGATCATGTAAAAAATGACAAATCTGGCCAGGTGCAGTGGCTCATGCCTGCAATCCTAGCACTCTGGGAGGCCGAGGCTGGAGGATCTCTTGAGGTCAGAAGTTTGAGACTAGCCTGAGCAAGAGCAAGCTCCCCATCTCTACTGAAAAAATAAAAAGAAATTAGCTGGGCAACTAAAAAATATATATAAAAAAAAACATTAGTTGGGCATGGTGGCGCAGGTCTGTAGTCCCAGCTACTCAGGAGGCTGAGGTAGGAGGATTGCTTGAGGCCAGGAGTTTGAGGTTGCTGTGAGCTAGGCTGATGCCACGGCACTCTAGCCTGGGTGACAGAGCGAGACTCTGTCTAAATAACTAAATAAATAAATAAATAACAAATCCCTTATTCAATTGCATAAAATTGAAATCTACACTCACAAGTCCCTGTACAATATATGAGCCCACTGGAATTTTAATCATATCTCTCACTGTATACCTTGTACTTGAGTCCCTTAGAGAATCTGGGTACCTTCAATCTCATGCACTCTATTAATTGTATGCTTTATGTCTCCCTGCTTCCTCTGACTAGAAGAGTCTCTTTTTCCTATTCTCCTTCATAGGATTACAATGCAAGCTATTATTAAAATCTTTGAATAAAATGATCTCCTCTAGGAAACTTCTCTAAACCTTGTCTTCTCTAGAAAATAATTTTTTTTCCTTCTTTATGTTCTCATTAGTATTATTTAATAGTTCAGTTACAGAGTTTATTATGCCATATTTGGTAGCTCTTTATGCATCTGTCTATTCTAGATTGTATACTTATTTATGAAATTCTTTTTGACCACTGTCTATCAGACAACAGAGACTTGAAATCATGGTGAAAACGTGAAAAGATCAGTAATTATAATGATATAGTTATCAGGTATATGTGTTTATTGTGTGCTTGGTCCTTTACAGGTATGGTTTTATTAATTCATTATTATCTTCATTTAGTATGTGAGGAATTTGAGTTTTGGCATGTTAGAAGTTTGGCAAAGTCAGAATTTTAACCATGTTTTCTAAGTCCCCGTCCTAGAGTCAGAAATGATAGGCTGTGATACTAACCTATGTTAGATGAGGTTAAATAAGGCAAAAGATGCTATGATATGGCAAAAAAAAAATGTTATTTTGTAAGAAAAAAGGTGCTACATGAATGTTAAAGTAACAGTGGCAACTAAGCCTTTCTCATGCATTAGCAACAACTTCACAGAACAAGATGTATGTTTACTTTGGGTCTTGGGAGTAAGCAATAACAGTGAGGAGATGAGACATATTTTATTATTCTCAACATTTCTACCTATTATAATTTAGGCACATGTTACAGCCTTAAAAATTATAATAGTTCCTAGCACTTAATAAACTGGGAAAAATTCTAAGTGATTTACATGATTGATTCATTTAATTCCCACACAACTCAACAAGATAAATATTATGATTATCCCTGATATACAGATGAAGAAATTGAATAATAGAGTAGTTAAGTAAGTTGAACAAGGGCACATCACTAATAATTTGCAAAAAAAAAAAAAAGAAATTTCTCCAGATTCTCATGTGTAACTATGGATTAAAGAGGGGAAGAATTAGCAATGTGTAGAATAACTTGGCATCAGGAAAATGAAGTGCTAAGTATATTTCCATCACAGAAATCCCAACAAGTAAAAAATCCTAGTTGTAACTGAAAAAAAAAAATCCAGAAAGAATATGTAAATTACAAATATTTGTTTTCATTCAAGCGTGGTATAAGTGATAGCCATTTATCATTTTTGTCTTAATGGGTATTGAATAACATTAATACTGAGTCTGTATTCATGCATATAAAAGTGTTATTAATAGTCAACATATAAGTAAGGACCAGAGGTAAAAGAAATTTTTATGGTCTCTTACAAAGGAACTATACTCTTTATTTTGAGTAACTATTAAAGTGCTTGTGATATGCAATAGCACAAAGATGGTGTGTATGTATATGTGTGTGTGTGTTACTACATTCTACAAGAATTTGAAAGGAAGAGAAGACAAAAGATGGTGATGAAAGTGGAAAAGTACTAAGATAATCTCTCTTTCTGTCTTTCTATGAATGTTAATTGTACATTTCATCCAAGGGACCAAGCATAGATCTCAACTCTGTGAGGGTCCATAGACCTGAGCTTGGCTTTTGCAGTAAATGAAGTGAAATGTGCAACTATATTTCACGCCACATGAAGGCAGGGGGTCACAGCATTTTGTTCACTAATGTGTTACTAAAATCTGTCAAAGTGCTTAGCATTATGAATAAATAAACACAAGAATTAATGCAATAAATGACTGGCAATTTTGTGATTTGGAAATGGAGTTATCAGCTTTGGTGGTTAAGGATAACTAGCTGAAAAACAAGTAAACTGTATCATTTAGTTATTTGTCAATATGAGTGAGTAGAACTATCACAAAATTCAGCATTTATTAGTGTAACCATCTACTTCTTGAGTATTCTACTGACATAATGATATATACAGACACACACAACACATTTATATGTACTTAAATTTTATAAATGTGAATGCTTAAAAGGTCTATCACACACATTTATATGTGTATGCAATATGTATCTACACTCATGTATCTCCAGACACACACACACACACACACACACACACACACACACACACACACACACAAACACCCCCACATGTTTTTTAAGTGTCTTTGGAGTGGCGGAAACATTTTGCAAAAAATAAAATGTCATGCAAATAAAGACTAATGTAATAAAACAATTTAGAGAGAGTGAAATAAGTTGGCTTAGTTAGATTATAATATGGACAGGATATATCAGAAATTAGAGTTGAAACAGGATAAAAGAAGTAATAATTGGTAAAGAAACTTAAAAGGCAATAGGATGATGTTCAATTTGCCCAACTTCTGATTTTCTCTTCAGTTTGACTGTTTTCATCTCTCTCTCTTTAATCATTGTACATTTAAAAATAAAATGTCTATTTTTGCTCCTTTCTCACCCCTAATAATTGGTGAAAATTTTGAAAAAACACCATCTAAATCCCACTGTTGATAATCCTTACAGAATTCTTTTGCCTTTGCTTATGTCATGCTTTTTCCTGAGGCTAAATTGTGTAGAGAGGGATCAATTACAAAGGAAAGTGAGAGTGACAGTCTAAGTCTTCTGTGGCTTGATTATATCTAAAGTTTCTTAGTTAAGTCGGTGAGACATTCCCTACAGACATGAATCATTGTGTCATGAGTATCACTGTAGGACAAAGAGAAAGAGAAAAGGGAAGGAGAGGGAAGTAGGAGCAATGATATTTGTGCTTAATGTATAATTTGGTATCTCTACAAGTAATGGACATGATTAATTTTAAACAGATCACACATGTTTCTTTGTTCTTGCCACCACAATATAGTGAAAAATTTTATATCATGCTCACTTTTCGAGAGTGTTAGCTAAAATTAGAGAATAATTATGTGTACAGTGATGTAACCAAATATTTATTAATCTTTTTCAGGAGTCTGAAGAAATGTTTTACATTCTAAAATAAGAAATAAATTAATGAATAATTTGCATCTTAGATTTTTCCAGTTGATTCATTCTAATATTATTTAATTCAATTTTATTCCAGTGTCAAATGTTTTACACATCTTTAAAAAATGTGATATTGTGGCTGGGCGCGGTGGCTCACGCCTGTAATCCTAGCTCTCTGGGAGGCCGAGGCGGGTGGATTATTTGAGCTCAGGAGTTCAAAACCAGCCTGAACAAGAGCGAGACCCCGTCTCTACTAAAAAAAGAAAGAAATTAATTGGACAACTAAAAATATAAAAAAAAAAAAATGGTGGTGCATGCCTGTAGTCCCAGCTACTCGGGAGGCTGAGGCAGAAGGATCGCTTGAGCCCAGGAGTTTGAGGTTGCTGTGAGCTAGGCTGACGCCACGGCACTCACTCTAGCCCAGGCAAAAGAGTGAGACTTTGTCTCAAAAAAAAAAAAAAAAAATCACATCAAGTGAAGTCTAATATAAAGCCATTTTCAGTGCTAAATCATTTTAATATTGCTTTCTCTAAAAGTAAGATAAGTGAAACAAAGACGAATGCACAGAAACGTCATACACAAATATTAAAATAAATGCCTGAATTGATTATCATGAAAAAATGAAAAAAGAAAAGAAAACTACTGAAATCCAAATAAGCTGTTGATTTCTATTGCTTTGCATCGTAAGAAAGCGTTTAGCTTACATTGCTTTCTCAACCTGCCAAAAACCTTATTCACAGAATGGGAAACTATAGCTACCAGCTTATGTCAATCAGAATGAGAATGAGAGAAAGAAAAACTCCAGCTGTTGTGTATATTATATTTGCAAGGAGATAATTTGTTATGGCTTATTCTTTACCACAGCAGTCACCTAATTCAGACAATGGCTAATGGATGTCAGAATTCTGGTAAAAGATTCAAAGACTCAAGTAACATGAAAATTGAATTCTGTTAGTTTATTAGACTCTGAAATGATAAAAAGTATTTTAAAAGGCTTATGAATGATTGAGGTTATTCAAACAGTACCAGCCTATTAATGCTGCAAGTCTTCTATAACAAAAAGCTTTGGATCTATAATACTGCATTTGATACCACCTGGGATCTGAAATTTGCAGAAAGAATTACATCTAAAAATTCCAAATGCAATTGACTTCAGAGATTGAACCTAAAATGAACTTGAAATCTTTAGCTAACTGGATAATTTGTTCCACTTCCTTTCCTCTGATGCTCTAAAAAATGCAATATTTTAAAATGTATCAGACAGTTTTTAAAGCTCAATTAAAAACTGTTTTCCCACAACGAAGCTAACAGTCTAGAGGATTCAAATGTGAAGTTTAGCCATTTGGGTATAAAAGATACAAAGAGTCACTTTTTTCCAAGTACCTTAGGTTTGAAATAAGGTAAAAGTAATTGACCAGTGGAGACCAATTCAATTCAATGACATAAATATAGCTATAACCTAAAGACTTGACCTACAAAATTCATATATGTTAATTATGGAAAAATATTAATATGTAGAATAATTTTCTCAGTATACTAAACAATGTATAAAAATGTTTTCTGGTGCTCTCAGGATAATTGTGTTGATTTAAAAATACTGAATTTACAAAACAATTTGTTGATTTGTTGACTGATATTATCATATTAAAAATGACTGGTAAATCTTTATTCCTTATTGTATCTAACTCATCATGGCATGTGGATGACATGTAAATATCTTCCACCATTCTTGAGGTACTTATCAGAGGCATGAAGAGTATTAACAAAGTCTGACCTTTGATAATTTTTTTAAATAATATACTCTTTTATATGTAGGAACACCATGAAGGTATTCGAAGGAATATTTTAAGACATTAAAATTGTTTGTGCAGGTTATATTTTTGTCAGAATATTATTTAAGAGCTAATCAGCCAAATAAATTTGTTTGTCTCAAATTTTATGAGTACTTAGATATAAAGTACAATCATATGTTACTTAGTGATTAGGATACATTCTGAGAAATGTGTCATTGTGATTTTGTCGTTGTGAGAACACTATAGTGTCCTTACGCAAACACAGAGCCTACTACTTACCTGGGCTACGTGGTATAGCCTATTGCTCCTGGATTATAAACATGTACAACATGTTACTGTACTGAATATTGTAAATAGTTGTAACACAATGGTAAATATTTGTGCGTTTACACATATCTAAACATAAAAAAGCACAGTAAAAATGTGGTAATATAATCATATGAGACATCATTGTATTAATACATGAGGTCCATAGTTGACTGAAATGTTATTATGTGGCACACGACTGTCCTACAATTGGAATTGGACAAGAAGATTATATGTTTGTCTGTAGAAGAGAGAGATCAGGTGTACTGATGGCCATGCAGTGCTCCTGTCAACAAAGAAGGAGCTTCCATATCCAAAAGCATAAGGTGAACATGCTCCATGAAAAGACATACTAGAATAAAAAATGATATAAGTATAGGCTTTAATGACAGGTATGTGGTTAACTCAGAAATAAAGGCTCTTAGAAGCTGTTGACATAAATGTTTTTCATAATTTATAAGAGTTTTTAAACTTCTCTCTGTATTACTAGCATAAACATTTCTGTTTCATCAACATTTTCTATTACATCTTCACTTTTGTACATATTGTACTTTCACTCTCAATTTATAAATTTTTTGTTCTAACCACAGTGAATATATCTGGTAAGTCAGTTTAGAAATGTGTACGCAGTTAAACCTGAATGTTAGAAGAAAAACAAACAGAAAAAAAAATATTTTCTTTAGGTGAAAAAAACTCTTAACTTTAAAATAATTATGAGCATAAACTATTAACTGACCAACATTATACTAAAGTTCACTCTCATTTTTAACAAGTTTTGACCATTTTTATTTTATGTAAAATTATTTTCATTTACTATAGAAAATTTATTATGAAATTTTTATAATTTTTAATAGTCTTAAGAGTACTTAACAGTAAATGTCCCATATGTCAAATTTATCACATGATTTAACATATATACGGACAGGAAAATTAGATTTGTTAGCTACTTTTACTGTAAATTTCATTGTATGTATTTATTATTTTCATAATGCAAAAAATGTTTTAGTTATTTCCTTGATTATTAGCCACTACAAGCTCCACTGTATTTCATTTTAGTTGATAAACATTTATATTTGTAGTATAACTAAATTATTTTCCAACGGCATGTAAGTATTTTCCTATGTGTCTGCTTTAATATAAGCATGGAGTATATTTTGCATGTCTACTTACGTATCAGTAAGTGGCACTGGTATCTGATTTTTTTTTTCCTATATTGGGAATTTGTCCTAAAATACTAAACATATAAGCAATGGTCATGGTACAATTTGTAATTCTCTTCATTAAGAACAATATACAAATTAATATTGAATAAAGATACAACATCTAGAATAATTCAAACTGTGAAATCGAAGAAGATATAGAAAACAACCAATTCTGTACTTTCTCAAATTAAATAATTCAATTTCAAGGAATTTTGGTACAGACCTTAGTTGTTCAACTTCTTTAAAAAAGACAAGTTTTATTGATTGGGCAGCATAGTCAGGGATAAAGCTTAAAAAGTAGCAATTGATTTCTTAAATAATACTATGGAGAGTGAGTCAGAAATTTAGTTGAAGGTTAGTCAGTATAGGATGATGCAAATGTTTGGAGGTAGAAAGTCGCTTATGTCATGATAGAGGAGGAAAAAAACTTTAATTTTTGTATGAAAGTTTTTCTGAGATTATTTGTTCTGTTTGTTTCTTAAATATGTAGCGTATTCCTAAAGTGACAACAAATACATTATACTAGTTTTTCTCAAATTTCTTCCTCTAAGTATGTTAGTTAATTCCTTTACCAAAAGGTAATCTGACGAAATGTGTAAATGAATTCTATCAGTGAATGGAAAACAAACAGTGGCTCATTTTAAAGCCACTTCATGACATGGACTTTAGATTCTGATACCCTAATTTTAAACCTAGGCTTCACATTATATCACTATTCGAATTTGGATCAGGTACTTTATTTCCCTGAATCTAAGTTTTCTCATGAGAACAACAACAGATAAAATGGTGCTAATAGTATTTACCACATGTTTGTTTTGAAAATAAAATAGCTTAAAAGCAATAACAGTAAACACCCTTATAAATGCTTAATATTTACCAGAAACTGGGCTGCGTGTATGTATGTGTGTGTGTGTTTAATCTTCATAAAACTCTACAAATAGGTACTATTACTTTCCTCAAGGTGCAAATGTTGAAATTGATAAATAGAATTTTCGCAATCTCAAATAGCCAGTATGTAGAAGAGACAGGAATTGAAAAAAAAAAAAAAAAAAAAAAAAACTGCATCCAGAGTCTGTTGGGTCTACCACTGGAGAACAATTTTAACAAGGATCTTGCTTAGGCCTGATGACAAGTATTTAATAAATATTGGTTCAAAAGATCAGCATAAGGCAGAGGGATTCTGAGAACATCATAACCTGACCATGCTCTCCTCTCCCTCTACTTACAACATCAATCCATTTTTTATTCCTGACTCCAAGGACTCCTAGGGTCTCCAGGCAGCTGTATGCATAGAAAATATTAGGTTTTGAGGTATTTGATGTCAACAAAACTAGGGTATGTGTTTTAGCCAGTGTGCTGAGTCAAGAATTAATACAAACAGGCAGAAGATTCTGAGAAGGGCTTGACCATCAGAGATCTGCAGATACTGAGGTGGTATCTTTTATTATTATTATTTTTTTCAATGTTCTTCACATTCCCCTTCCCCACTGGGTTTGCCCTTATTTTCTCTGATATTCTTCTCACTAGAGGCTGGACTTACTTAAGTCCTTTGCAGTTTTTCTTAGAGGACTCATAGACTCACTCAAGTCTGAAGGATGGTATTGGTAAAACAGATCGTACAAGACAAACTGTTTTTGCATTTGTGCCAAAGGGTATCTTCAGGGCCCTCCTGAACCTTAAGGAGCCTCGTTAATCCCTCAATCTCTGATGTTTATATGCTAATCCAGGACATTAGGAATCGGGGACAATGCAACTTGGTTTTTCACTTGCTTCTCTTCTTGGGGCCAGAAAGACCAGGATAGAAATATAAACTTGAAATAAGTCAGTAATAATCATCATAATAATAACAACCATAATGATATAACTCTGGAAGGTTTAAATTCTGTACAAAATTAAATTTTGAGATCTAAAAGAATGTGATTTATTAAATAAATAATTTAGTGGATGAATGATGGGAAATATAGACACTAGGGAATTTTATGTACATAACCTGGTTACCTACTACAAGAACCAAGAAAAAACATAAAGAGATGGAAATTCTAAAGAAAAATATAATGCAGATGAAAAAGAGGTAATCTGTAAGCAGAATTAATGAGAAATTTATATAATTTAAAGAGTCTGCAAATTTAAAGGACTCAATGAATTTAACAGAGATTAAAGATCAAAGAGACGCAAAACCTATCTATACTTCCTGGAGGGCAGGTCTTAATCTTGATAAATTCTGTCAGTCTTTGCTTGTCTGAGAAGGTCTTTATTTCTCCTTCATATATGAAAGTTAGTTTTGCAGGTTACAAGATTCTAGGCTGGGCATTATTCTGTTTGAGAAGAGTGAGAGTGAGTCCTTTGAGCTTCTTGTACCTGGAGATCTAAATTTTTAGCAAGGCCTGGGAAATTTTCCTCTATTGTATCCTCAAATAGCTTATCCGACCTTTGTGTATTTTCTTCTTCAACCTCAGGGATACCTATGATTCTCACATTAGGCCTCTTCACATAATCCCACATATTTGTAGGCTTTGCTCTTTTCTCTTATTTCTCTGCTCCATCTCTGCAACTGACTTATATAATTGAAAAGTGTTATCTTTAATCCCTGAGATTCTTTCTTCTCTTTGATCTACACTGTTCTTGAGGCTTTTCATTGTGTTTTGTAATTCTTTGAATAAATTCTTCATTTCCAGAAGTTCTGTTTCATTTTTCTTTAATATTTTAGTTTCTTTAGTAAATTTTTCTTCCAAGTCCTGGATTTTTTTGTGGTTTCTTTATTTGGGTTATCCATTTTCTCTTGAATATCATTGAATTTTCTTACAATCCATGTTCAAAATTCTTCTGTCATTTTAGTGTTTGGAATTTGGTTGATGTCCATTGCTAGAGAGCTGGTGCTCCCCTGTGGGGATGTGCTTTCCGTTTGATCCTTCATACTTCCAGAGTTCTTTCTCTGATTCCTTCCCATCTGGATCAGCTATTGCTTCTTACCTTTAGATTTTCATTTGAATAATGACAGGCACTATTTAGTCTCTGAGCCAGTAGGTGGAGTTTGTGGTTGAGATTCCACCACGCCCTGTATGATGAGTCAGTAGATGCTGTAAAAAGGTGTGCAAATTGACCTCCCTGTCAGTAGGTGGTGCTTGCTGGGAGGAGCAGGCTGCAGTGTTGTTTTTCGGTCATGTAACCAGCTCTTATTCCTCTGGATACTCACTCTAGTGCCTCAGGTGGTGGGTGGGGCCCTGGGACTTCCAGGTGTGTCCTTATTCTCCGCCTCAGTGGGGTCTGGTGGGGGAATGAGTCTGGGTGGGGCTGAGTTGGCTGAGCCTGCCCTCAAGCTCCACAAATGCTGTTAGCAGGGGTCAAAAGTTTGTTCTCTGCTTCTGGGCAAAGCTACCAGGAAAGGGCTGAAATGGCCTCGCTTAGCTGAAAATTCAAATTCTGCGTATGGAGGTGGGGCTGTTTGAGACCTGCAGTCTGGAGCAGGCCTCACTCCTTTCCACCCTCTCCTATTCCGCAGTTTCTCCTGGGACTCTGCCAGGAGACAGGACCTCAAGCGAGTGGATGTCCCTTGGCTATGATGTGGGCCAGAAGTTTCCTTGCCCAGGATCGCAGCCTGAGCTGGGAGCACAGCCCTCCCATGGGAGGAGGGTTGCCCCTCGAGCACACTGATATTCCCCTGAAGGCACACACACTCAGTAGGCTCTTCACAAATATCCCTCCTGTGCCCCCGGGCAATGTGATGGAGACCTGGGTGTATGGAATCTGGTCTGCAGGCCTGTCCCCAGGGCTTTGAGATCAATCCCTGGCCCTGCCAGGGAGAAGAGTGCTGGTCTCAAGTCACTCACAGGGTATCCAAGCTGGATTGATGTCTCTCCACCTCGGGATTTGCCCCGCTCTCCTGGAGTCACCAGGCTAGCAGCACCTGGGAGGGCTGGTGGGTAGGGAGGTCATAATCTGACTACCCCTCAGTTTGCTGTAGGGCCCCAAAAGCAGAGATTCCATTCCCTGAAGATGCCTCTAGGTGGTGGCTAAATTGTCTCCCTCAGCAGCCATGGGTAGGGAAGGGGAAGGGGAGAATGAAGCAATATGGTGCCTGCTGATCGCCTTGGGTCTGTGGGCCAGGAGGTGCCCCAAATGAGCTGGGAGCCTGCTGCCCTGTTTTCAAGAGGCTCACTGCTCATTGGCAGCAGCCATCTCTGGGCTGGCATTGGCAGGTCTCTCCAACCACTCAGGAGCCCACTAGCAGTTGTCCAGCAATCCCATTACTAGGCATCTACCCAAAAGAACAAAAGACATTCTATAAAAAAGACATCTGCACTCGAATGTTTATGGCAGCACAATTCACTATTGCAAGAATGTGGAAACAACCCAAGTGCCCGTCAGTCCATGAGTGGATTATCAAAATTTGGTATATGTTTACAATGGAATATTACTCAATCATAAGAAACGACAGTGATCTAGCACCTCTTATACTTTCCTGGATTAAACTTAAGCCCATTATCCAAAGTGGGGCACCACAAGAGCAGAAGAACGGGATCCATTTGTACTCACCATCAAATTGATATTAACTAATCAACACATAAATGCACATATAAGAATAATATCTATTGGATGTTGAGCAGGGGGAGGGGGAGGACGGAGGAGGAGACAGGTATTTGTATACACAAGGAGTGCAATGTGCACCACCCGAAGGATGGACATATTTGAAACACGGACTTGGGGGGGGGGGCCAAGGGCAACATACGTAACCTGAACATCTGTACCCCCATAATATGCTGAAATAAAAGAAAAAGAAAAAGAAAAAAAAATTAAATTGGCTTAGAAAGAGAACATTATTTGAGTATATGAGTAACTCAGAGAAAATGACATAAAAGCACCCCACTGGAGAAAAATATAACTACATTTAACTGTCTCAAGCTGTTCATTCCTGAGTGTGGATAGCATGGATTCAATAGCAAGGTTAGATAGTGAGTGAGGCTACATTATCCAAATCTATTTGATTTCTTAGTTTCATATATTAAGTAGCCAGAGTTCCCTTATTTGAACACTGTGGTAGGCAGAATAATGCTCCCCCTATCAGCTCCATGTCCTAATCCCTGGAACCTGTAAACATGTTACCTTACATCGCAAAAGAGATTTTTCAGATTTTGAGATGGGAAGATAATCCAGAATTATATAAATGGTCCTTCTATGTGAAAGAGGGAGGCAGGAGAGCCCAAGAAATAGATGTGGCATTGAAAGCAGAGGTAAGAGTAGTGCATTTTCTGGCTTTGAAGATGGAAGGAGTCTGAATGAAGCAATGTGAGTAGACTCTAGAAGCTGGAAAAGGGTTCTTTCCTAGAGCCTGCAAAAAGAATGCAGCCTTGATCACACCTGGACTTTAGCTCAGTTAGACCATTTCAAACCTCTCACTTCCAGAACTATAAACTAATAAATTTGTATTATATTAAGCCATATTTTTGGTAATTTGTTACAACCACAAAAAACTAGTGCATGCATTATATCAAAGAAAATATATCCTAATTCATTCAATTGCTGAGTTTAGTGAGAGAACATTCACATAAAGAGGGATATCTGCACTTGAGTCTCTCATAAAACCCACCAATGAGCCAGAACAGATATCTAACGTCCAGATAATGAAGAAAAAAGGAACTAGCAATGGGCAAAGCATGGTCTCCTCTCTCTCCCCCTCTCTCTGACTCCCTCTCCTTCTCTCTGACTCTTCTTTCTGTCTCATTTCCTTCACACACACACACACATAGACACACTTAAACTTGAAAGAAGAATAACTGGATATACATTACCTAAGTGCCAAGTAAGAAATCGCGATATAGAAGGCAAATATTATAAGAGAAATTCTAATACTGTATATTTTTATCAATATCCTTTGCTGTAAGATACACTATTTTTTTGTGTAACCCTAATAAAGAATTTATCTTTCCATTTGAACTATGATATGCGATCAACTTTAAGGTTCATTCCAATTCCAAAGAGATTAAAATTAGAAAAAATGTCTAAGAATAAGTAGCATTTGGTAATACTTTAGCATTATATTTATTAATCATTTTCAGAGTAGCTTAGGTGTGTATGGGTAAGAAAGGCTATGGGTAGGAAAGTTTTTCAAAAGTCTCAGTTGAAAAGTAGAGATTTAAGGATGAGAGGAAAGAAGTGATAGCACTGTATAATTTTCAATTTGAAGAAACTAGAGCATCTTAATGGTGAAGATGTATTAAAATTGCAGAGTTATTTGATCTTTTTTTTTTTTTTTTTTTTTTTTTGAGACTGGGTCTCTGTTGCCCTGGCTAGAGTCCAGTGTTGCCAACAGAGCTCACTGCAACCTCAAGCGATCCTCCCACCTCAGCATCCTGAGTAGCTGGGACAACAGGCATGTGCCACTACACCTGGACAATTTTTAAAATTTTTGTACAAATGGTGTCTTACTCTGTTGCTCAGGCTGGTCTCGAACTCCTGGTCTCAAGGAATCCTCCCACCTCAGCCTCCCAAAGTGCAGGGATTACAGGCATGAGCCATTGTGACTGTCTGAGTTATCTTATTTTGAAGTAATACTAGACTGTATGCATAACTAACAGGTATAGAAAAGGAAAAATGAATAGTAAAGTAATGAGAAAACTACAAAAAAATATACCAAATTAAACATAAAACAAATGAAAATATGGCAACCTGACCTAATTAGCATCTTTTCCTTGAAAAGAAAGAAAGACAGTTTAAAATAAATTTATACATGCATAAATATATGTAAAATTGTACTATCATTTGCAATAAGTGCATATAGATTAGATTTTACAATTTAAAGACAGACTGGGTGATTAGCATAAAACAAAACTGAACAAAATCAGGCTGTATGCCATTTTCAAAAAATACATCTTAAATACATGATCCAAAAAATATGATTTTACAGAGAAACTATATAATTTTATAACTTTCTACTTTGTAATTTTTATTTTCAAATTTAAATTTTATATAGAGTGGCTGAAAATATACAATTATGGCTTTGGTCTGGACATAGTCAAAGAGATTGGTGACACGAATAGATAATTAAGAAATAAATTCTACTGTTTATATTTATTTGCTAAATTAAAAAATTGAAAAGTCTATTTCAGTGGAAAAAGGATGAATCTTTACTAATGATGTTGACACATCTGGCTGTCTATATGGAAGAAAATGATAATATGTCTACATCTCATGTAAGATAAAATAAAATACTACTGAATAAAAATAGTATGTTAAAAGTACAAAAACATAGTATGAGAAAATCAAGGAAATTGCTTTTATAATATAAAATATTGAAAACACTAATAACATGTGCATAAACATTTACATTATACAAGCTCTATTAAGAACGTACAATGAAAATACAACCAGTTCGATATAAAGCTGTGCAAGGAATATGAATAGGAAATTCCCAGAAACTGTAATAAATACAAGAAAAGATGTTCAGCCTCACCAGTATTCAGGACAACATTAATTAAACAAAATTGGCAAAAATTAAGAAAAACATAAGGTTCTAATATTGCCAAGGATTTATATCACTGATGCAAATATTTTTTAAAAAGCAATTCTAAAAATTTTGATAAAAATTAAAAATGCATATCATTTATCAAGCAAGCCCCTTTGATGAAGCTGTGCTTAGAAATAAAACCACTTTTATATGGGGGAATGTATGCATACATATTGATTACAGCATCGTTTATATTGGGAAAAACACTAAACATAAAATGGGTGTCAAGAATAATTGATTATAATTATATTGATTATTATGATATGTATTGATTATCCTATTAATTATGCTATTAATTATGACATATATTGATTATTATAATTGATATATAATACTATATTAAATTGTATCAGATCAAGTGGCACATTGACTAATATTTTATTATTTAATAATATCACATCAAATCATTAAAGAGGATGAATTAGAGTTCTACCAGCTAATTGGGGGGATTTCCACTGTTATATTGAATGAGAATATCAATATGTATAAAAGAATGTGTGTGTGTGTACCAGTATAGGATTACATTACCATGCATCACCTCTAATGAAAGGAGGTATTCTAGATCCTTCACATGGATTATGCTGAGCAGGTGTTGGAGAGGTCTGGATGGAGGGTGGAGGTGGAGAAACTGGAGGAGACAAGGTGGCCTAGATTCTTGGCTGTCTTCCCAATTTTTCACACCCCAATTCAGAGGCTGAAACTGTTGGATAATATTCTCACCAGCCCTTGTGGCTAGGGTGGAGGCAAGTGACCCAATCCTAAATAACAGTTCAAAAAGCTTCAAGTATGTCCATCCCCAGATGGTGCACACTGCACTCAATAGGTGGGAATATACCCATCCCCTCTTCGCCCCTCCCACTTGCCTGACACCCGATGAATGTTACTACTATATGCCCTTGAAGCTCTGACTTCGGCGGGGCAAAGGCAGTATGTGTAATCTAAACATTTGCACCCCTATGATATGTTGAAATAAAAAAAATCAATTGAAAAAAATAGTTCAAAGAGAAATTTAATATAGTATGTCTTCATATTATTTTCTTCTCTATTAATGAGAGGTTCAGAGGAGGAAGTGTTCATTCTTATTCAGGATACAGTTGTTCATTGATGTGATACTAGGAAATCCTACAGCCATGTTGAAACTATTAGGGGAGAAAGTGAAATCACTGTAAAAAATGAAGGTCAGAGAAGGACGAGGAGAAAATATCATTGAAATTAACCCTAGAATCTGACCTGTGTTTGGCCTCCTTGTGAAGTGATAAATGTTCCTATTTAAATAATTTTTAGTTGATTGCATACAAGAATACCATAAACGTTACAGCAGGAATAACATGTAAAAGAAACAAGGAAATGTGTGAAATTATTATTGTACATTTAGGTATTATTTTAACAATGCAGATATGTGTGCATATATAGAAAAATACAAAATTGAAATATTATTTTTATCACCATTTAACAGAATCTAGAATACTAATATATTTAATTATCATAGTGAAATAAATTGGCAGCTAATTTCAAACAACATATTCAGTTTTAAGATTTTCTAAATGATAATCTAGAAAATGTTGGCTAGTGACCAATTTCCTTTTTTATCTCAAATGTTTTCACCTTTCTTCCTTAGCTCTGTTCTATGCTATGGAAAACCTTCATTTCCCAAGCTCCTTTGCCCTCTGGCTTCCAGGTAGTTTGAATCACTAGGAATCACTGGTGAAACTTTTAAGGCAGGAAGAAGGGGAAAAGCCTGAGTATTCTTTCCTTCTATCTCTGCTTCTTGTGATGCTTCCAGTAGTGGATACACCTCCTGCTTGGCTCTGCTTGTCATGGGACAACTCCTAGCCATCTCTAACACATGGCTGTTGTTTCTGGGCTGTGGAAAACCCACCCACTTTTTGCTATTTGCCTAACCCATTGGCTTACAACATTGACTGCACCTTAGATTTTAAAATCCCACTGTCTAGTCCACATTGAGACTAATTACATCAGAGTTTCTGGGGCACAATCTAGGCATTGTATTTTAATATGAATCCAAGTTTAAAGCCTAAAACTCTAGCTTTAGAGGTGGTTGCAGTTTCCTAATCCCTTACCAAGAATTGTTTAGCTTCTCAGCTCTTTCGCCACCTGTATAACCATTTCCCTGTTTTAAATTTTCTAGAGAGAAATCATAAAACTAATAATTAAAAATAAAATAATACCGAATATGACCATCACCATTTTTAAGATGTAGATACTGAAACATAAGCATGTTACCCAACTCTCGGAGAGACTAAGATTAGCACCCAAGGCTCCCAAGTCTTAATTACTTTCTTTAGGCTCTTTAAATGACTGTCAGGTCATATAACATATTTTTAATTTTAGTAGATACATACTTAGATCACGTATGTAAAAATTTTTCTTTAGTCTTCTTTTGAGAATTTACTGACATCATACAGTGAAAACAGAACTAGTCAATTAATACTAATACAACTCTATATTACTGTCCTATTTATGACAGTGGTGTATTTCAAACACTGAGTCGCATGGAACCCAGCATGCTTTTTGTTAATGGAAATAATATTATCATCTTTGGCTTACGAAGTCATAAAATATATCAATGATAGAATAGGGAAATTCTATTATATTTTTGCTCAATTAGGTTTCTTTATCCAATGACTTCTCTATCTTTGTGCTAATTTAACAACAAAAAGGCAATTCTACTCCTACTTTCTTCTCAGTTGCTTCAAAATAAAAATTCAAGACTAACTTGTAATCATCAAGTTCCTTCATCAGAAGTAAATGCACTTTTGAGCCAGGCCACTTTTCTCTCTCTCTCTCTCTCTCTCTCTCTCTGTTTTTACCTTTCCTTAGTTTTGGCCCACTAGGGAGATTTGTGATTGAACAGTGAATCATACATATGTCATTAGTATCGAATAGACAAATTGTCCATGATGGAGCTGTAGTCTATTCACTAATGTTTAAAACATACTTTTGACCCTATAATATACCTGCTGCTTGGGATGAGATAAATATTATTTTGTAAAGTGACTCTTGGACTATTTTGGCTGTGAAATGTATTCCCTGATAAGCTTCTAGAGAACGTGACTGCCACATCTCTGAACAATTTCCTGAGCAAGGCATCTAATTGCATTTGCACTAATAGCTGCTTTTACCAGTAAATAAGTGCCTTAACCTGGATATGAATTTACTGCTAAAGGAACAAATGTTTACTCTCTAGGAATAGTGGTGTGATGGGAGGGGGATGAGAAGACTTAAGAACAAGTTGTTTTACACTGCCTCTGGCACAGTATCACCCTGTATACCGCCTCGAATTTTATTGCCTAAAGGGGCCTGACACATGCCACAGGAACACCTTGAGCCTATGCTTACAATAAGACAGATTGTTTTCCCCATGCCCAGCCTATCTATGCACACACTTGGCTACCCTGGTGGGTATAACCTGCTGGAGAAGCTCACTGGCTTTTGATAAAATCAGGAACATTGCTCCAGTATGAATTCTTCCTGGAGCTTTTTTGGAATTTACATGAGAATATAATAGGATTTTAGTTTGTCAAAAATCTCAGCCAATTGAATCTGCAGGGACTTGCTCCATAAATGTCTCAATTCAATCACATAATCATTATAATGCCTATGGCTAGATGTGGGGATTTGTATATATCAGGATGGTGTCCTGATATCACTGTGTCAAAGTACCTTAGGAGAATTTTTAACCAAAGTTCAGTAGAAACTCTCTTTTATCTGACCCCAACTTAATTCACTGATCCTTTTATAAGACAATGTTGAAAGATTCTCAGTTCTGGGAGATTCTCAGGCAATTTTTTTTTTCTCAGAAAAATATCTCCGTATTCTACTTAAGATAATAATGAATAATTAGCCATTACCCTCTTCTTGTGAGGGCTCTAATTTTTAATTGGTTGAAGTAAAATTAGAAACTATTCCCTATTTTAGAAGAGTAAGGTAATACAATTTCATCTACAATCAACCTTATGGGAAATGATATTGTCACTACTTTTCCCCCCATGAGGTGAACTGCCTTATTTTATATTTATATGATTGCAAGTGAAGATATTTTATTACATATATTTTTTTTTCTCTTTTGGGATACTGGGAGGCTGGCTTTCTCCATCTGTGAACAGAAATAGTACAAAGTAGAAAAAACACAAAATTATCATGACATATTGTAACATACAAATATGAAGAAACTCTTGGGTTTGTTATTCCCTTGTTATAATTATTTTTTGAAATGTGTGGGGATAGAACAACTTTAGCCTTGCTAACTCGTGCTTTCATGGTCACTGTTATTAAGCCCATTATGTTCAGGAAGGATTTTCAAATTGCAAAAGACCAAGAAGCCCCCTTGGCCTGGTGAGAGAGAGTTATCCAAAGTTTCCCTGGCACCTAATTTTATCTTTACTGTGTTTCCCCAACACGTTCAGATCAAATTTCTATTTTATAAAGATTGAAATTCTTAGAAAATGTCAAAGAAATGCCTTATGAATATTCACATACGGTAAACTTAGTTGTCCATATTTGGCTCTTCCATCATTATGTCTCTCTCTCAGGCTGGACTTTATTCTCTTTTTCCTGATCACAGTAACTCAGGGGCAATTGTAAGGGTAAGAGGTAGCACACTCTGGTGCAGTAGTTTCCAACATTGTTCCTTGAAGTCCTTGAGTCCCAAGGAAATGATTCAAGTATCTCAAAACATCGTTTTGCAATATTACATTTGTAGTGCAGTAATTAAAGAAAACACTCAGTGTGCTGTCAAATTTTAACACATAGGAGAGCACTGATGTGTTAACTTAAAATGTAAGGTTAATTTGCTTCTGTGCATCCTTCAATAAAGTTGCTCATGTCATCTTAGTAAATGTATTTGAAGGTCTTATAATATGTTATCGATTGGTATAATTGTAGCTTTAATCTTTTTATTTTTTAAATTTCTCTATGAGCATTTCAACACCTTTAGAATTAGCCAGCAAGTCCTTTATTAAATAGTCTACCTAATGCACCCAATTAAACAGTAAATAAAGCTAGGAAACATCAGCTTATTGCTTACACTCTTCAACATGTAATGGTAATTTACAAAATAGCTAGCAAATGCAAAAGTCATACTTATGAATAGAAATAATATAAGCAGTTTTAGCTTTTCATTGACTTTATAGGGAAAATGATATATTTTAATGTAAAAAAATACATTCTTTGAATTATTGTTTTCATACATTTTATATATTAGGGGTCTACATAAAATTTTGTTTGCAAAATTGGGTATCAGTTCTTTGATGGTGGGGTAGGTGTTACCTGTGGCATAGTGAAAAGAAAACAAAAAGAACTGGGGGCAGGGCAGGGAGGCCTTTGAGGTACAATCTGGGCTTGCTATTAAGGTGTTAGAAGTCTGAGGCTATAGATGTTCCAAGTTAGGGCTACTAGACCCGAATAAGGCAATGTTATAATACAAAACATTTTATTTTCTGTTAAATAAAACAGTAGGAAATGATTTTATTTCTTTTTGTCTTTAATTGATTTCCAAATTTCTTTAGTTATAATGTAGATTCCATTTAATTTTGCTATTTATCCAGAAACAACTGTGAAGGACAAACTTCAAGATTCCTAGTAAAACCCAAAGTTTTCTTAGCTGGCAGATAGATACGGATGATGACAGTTTTGATAAGAACTTGTATAAGATGGGAGACGACTTACCAGGGGGAAAAAAACTTGTATCTGCAGTTATCAGGATGATTTATTTCGGCCCCTTTGGCAATTTTTCCACACCTCATTGCCCCGTCTAAAGATTTTTTAAAAAATGATTATTTGGAAAAAAAAAAACTAATTGGGGAGAAGGTTATGTAATATTTTATTTAAGAGTCAATAATTTTTGAAAAAATTATTGTGTGTCTTTGAGGAAGGCATTTGAGACAACCATTCAGGGTCATATTACCTGTCTCCTGTGTGGCTCATTGACTGCAAAGTGATGAACCAATACGTAATGTTACCAATGTTACCAATATGTAACCAAACTTCTAACTAAACAATTCTAGCTCTCATAAAAATTGCTTTCTTTATAAGCAATCAGTTGATCTCTAATGTAATTTTTAGTTTTGAAAAGAAAAAAGGCTGGACATGGTGGCTCATGCTTGTAATCACAGCACTTTGGGAAGCTGAGGCAGGAGGATCACTTGAGCCCAGGAGTTCAAGACCACACTGGGCAACATAGTGAGACCCTGTGTCTACCAAAAAAAAAAAAAACTAGCTGGGCCTGGTGATATGCACCTGTAGTCCCAGCTACTTGGCAGACTGAGGCAGGAGGATCACTCGAACCCAGCAGTTTGAGGTTGTAGTGAGGTACAGTCGCGCCACTTCACAGCAGCATGGGCAACAGAGCAAGACCCTGTCAAAAAAAATAAATAAATAAAAAGGCTATGACCTTAAATAAAAGGATATATTACCAGGAACATTTTAAAAATTGAACTCTTTACTATGAGTTGTTACTTCAAGTGAATACAAATTACTCTTTTGAAATGGAACATTTGACAAATATTTTCACTTGTATGTTTTATTTAAAATGTTTTCTTTGTAACTTTTTAAAAAATAACTGATTATTGTAATAAATATCAGTATTGAAGTGTACCATAATATAATGGTTTTCTTGCTTATTGGTTAGCAGGTTTCCTGTCTTCTTTGTCAATGTCAAACCATCAAAAAAATCAGCATTTATTTCTCCTTGTGATTCGTACCTAGAAGTCCCACTGCTCACTCTCTTTCCTTTTGATGGGCTGCTTCTAATCTATGCTATGCAAGAAAACTTTGTAATCAAAGATTTTGACATGGACTAACTATAGAGTTAAAAGCCTGTGAGTTAAATGCCTCAGGACCCATTTTATTAGTAAATCCCATAGAATTAAAAATATTGACAATGTGGTTTATTTGAATTTTTTATTGGTTGTTCTAAAGCATTTCTCAAGTAACTGAAGCTATGTGTAACTTTAACACAGTGTTCAGAATTTTCCAAGTGCCCTAGGTGATCTTTCTTTCTTTCACACACTAGCATTTTTCCTCCACCTCCAGGTTACTAACCATAGTTCTGATTCTGTCAGAGTCAGAGTGAAGGGGAAGAAGTAAAGGGTGAGAAAAGATTTCACTTTGGTGGTGCTGTCTCGAGATGGCAAGTGTTTAAAACTGATTCACTTTCATGACATTTTAATAAATCTTGCATTTTCTATAAACGTTGATGATGTATTTTACTCTCACTGAGTATGCCTCTTTCAGCTAGTGGTTTTTCCTGTGATGGACTCCATACCAATTATCTTTCTTTTTGGATTCCATAATTGTATTCTCCAAGATGTTCCTTTGGCAATATGTAAAGTGATTCAACCTGGTTTTTCTCTCATATGGTCTCGCTATATATTTTCTTGGACATCTCAAAAGCTTTGATCTAATAAATTGTGGAGAGATGGCTAATTCCCAAACAGCAACACTTTCCTTAACTCTATTTATAAAACATCTAGATAGCTAGTTTCTTATTTTTCAGATCAGAGATCAGCAAAGTAGGGCTCACTGCAAATTCAGTCCACTGCCTGTTGATATAAATAAAGTTTTATTGATACACGTGCCCATTTACTTATATATTGTCTATGGATGCTTTTGCATTATAAAGGCAGAGTTGAACAGTCATGACTGAGAGCAGACAGCTTGCAAAATCAAAAGTATTTGCTGTCTAGCTGTATACAAAAAGTCTTTGCTAACACCTGTTCTAGACACCTAGGATTGAAGATAAACTTCACTCCACTGTGCTCTGAAAACATCTCGGGAAACGTAATGAACTCTATTAGTGGGAATATCGAAGGACACTTGGAATAAATGTGTATAATTTGAACTTCAGAAATCATTTTTTTCATATTCTCTTTATGTCTTCGTGCTATAAACAGGGTTTTGAGTATTAACTTTGACTTAATTAGAGGGTTGTCTGTATTAGGACTTATTTTGACATCTAATATTTAGTAATTTTACACTATAGTAGGACCCTTCAGATTGACATCTTGTTACAAATACAAAGTATTTAGTAAGATGAACTACATCTTACCTCTCTCTCCTTTTTTTCCTTCTAAATCCTATGAAACTAGGACTTCTTTTCTAGAGCCATCTGTGTGTTCTGTTTTTTTTTTTTTCCAAAAATTCTTCAAATGGAATTTCAAATTCCCCAAATTCTCATCAACAGGGAAGGAGGAGTGACTTGCCTATTTGGAAAACTTAAAAAGAAACAGAGCATGGATGTCTCAATTTATTTCTATCTCTATATTGTGTCTACCTGTTCAGAGAATGGGATGGTGTTTTTCAGATCTTGTTCCATTTTTGAAGCTATGTGGCCAGACTCCAGCTATACATTCTAGATTCTAGATATGCATTATACATTGTAGATTCGGAGGCCAATCCTCCCTACTTCTCCATGTGAGAAGTGTGTGTGAGGCAACACTTTGGGGGAGTTTCTATGTTGCAGTCCCAAGCACTCCATCAAGTGCACCATCTAAGATTTAAGATTTGAGAGGTAGCATTAGGGGTCTTGGTTATGCCGTCATAGCTAGGCTAGCTTCTGTAATTTGTTATTATCAATAATGAAGCTGATTTTTAAAGCTTGTTATGGACTGAATGTTTGCATCACCACAAAATTTCTATGTTGAAACCTAACCCCAATGTATTAGGAGTATTAGGAGGTGAGGTCTTTGGAATGTAATTAGGTGATAAGGGTAGAGCCCTCATAGATGGAATTAGTACTCTTACAAAAGGAACCCCAGAGGTCTCTCACTCTCTTCTATAGTGTGAAATGAGAAGTTGACAGTCTGCAACCTGAAAGAGGGGCCTCACCAGGATACAACCACGTTGGCACTCTGATTTTGAACTTCCAGCTCCCAGAACTGTGAGAAATAAGTTTCTTTTGTTTATAACCCACCTCATCCATAGTCCTTTGTTAAAGTAGCCCGAACTGGCCAATACAAATCTCTATTTGCCATATTGCTTTTTTTTGGTGGTGGGTTGGGGGATGGGGGCAGTCTGTACTCAAATAGCTGTGAGACATTTCACATTCCTAATTAAACACAGCCCAAGTAATAAGTAGTAGGACTCAATAAATGTCAGCTCTTATTATTAATATTTTCATTACAAACCATAGGTTCTGGTTTTATACCTTAGAATCTGCAATTACCAAAGGGAAAATATCATTCAAGGTGAATATGAAATCTTTTTTTTTCCTTTTATCTCACCTCTCCTCTTAATCTCTCTGTCACTTTTAACCTGATATTTTAAAATTTCAGGGGGTTTTTCAGGTCATGGAGACTAAATAGGTCTTGACTAGCTTTCACCTGAAAATTCTGTGATAGCCAAAGACTACAATTTGAATATATTGAATATATAAATGAATATGTTATACATGTACATAAATATATGTGTGTGTGTGTGTGTGTGCATCTCACATAAGTATGAAGAGAAAGAGAAGAATCCATATAAGTACTTATAACATACATAGAGAAAAATATATGACTCTGAAATGAAGAGATTGACTTCATATTTTCCTGGTGGATGTGAGTTTCATTATTTTACCACTACAAATAGTATGACATAACTTATGGCATTTTATCCCATTTGGCACATTACAAATTATTATTTCAAGAAAATATTTTTATAAATTTAAAGTTAAAGCAAGATAAAGTTTAGAGTTTTAGAAAGTTGACACTGCATTCTTATAAATGGCTGACCTTCTTCGTGCTTATGTGAAATAAAATGGATTTAATAATCTCTTGATTGCTTGCAAATCTCTAAATCTAGTCACTGCAGAAAAAAAAGTGAACAATCAATATTTTATCCCCACATGACTGACAATGACATTAAATTCTATCTAGTAGAAAAAATAAAAACAGTAAATGTATTTGAGTTGAAATAAAATCTGGAATACTTTATTCACAGCTGGCATCTCTCTTTTGAGATACTTTATATTTTGCTAAGCTATCTTAAAAATTGTCTAGAACAAAGTGAGATACAGACACGCACACACACACTCTCTCAAAGTCACATTCATTTCCACAAAAAGAATGAATAAAATAAGCATTAAAAGAATGTCTCCAACAGCAACTTTATTTCACAAAAAGAAGACCCTTCAAAGAATAATATCACAATAAAAAGCATCAACATCCTATGTCCCAGTTTTCAAATTTCATGTTGATATCTTAAGGTTCATTTAAAAAAGTCTCTTTCACATCACTTGAACATTTTTTGAAAGTGGGACAAGAGCTGCATAATTAAACTGCAAACAAAAATACATTGTATCATAGCATTGCAGAGCTGAAGGTTTTCATAAATGATCTAGTTTTAACTCCTTATTTAACACTGTAGAAAAATTTAGTGTTGTGACTTTACCAAAGTTAGAAACGCAGGCTTTCTGACTCTTGAGGCTGTGTCCTCAACTACCTGATTCTTAACAACAACAACAGCAACAAAATCAGCAATTTCAATGGGGAACTGGTGATACTTGTGTCAATTTTATCATTATTTCCAGATTTCTTCATTAGCATTGCCAAATGTTTTATTCAACTACTCCCCTTCCATCTTTTTCTTCAAACACAGCAATTTCTTTGGCAAACATAGCATCCACAAGTACACTTGGGTGTATCTCTGGGGTTTCTGGCAATTGGCATTTTAAGATAAGCATACAAAGGGAGATGGCTTCAGGGCAAGGTATCTTGGCAATATTCAATTTTTGTCTCATATAAAGGAACATGGCTTCTTCTCAAGAAGCTGTACTCCAACAAAAGGTTAGAACAATTGTGAAAGACTTCTTTTTAGTCATCACAAATGATACTTCAAAAATGATACACTACAAATTATACTTTTTGCCTTTACATTTCTGTATAAAACTTTAGCTTAGAACAATTGGCAAGAAAAAAAAGAACAACAAAGTAGTATTAAATATCTAGAGACAGTTTAACAAAGTATTGTTAGAAACACCTAATATAACAACTGTATAAGAATATTTTTTAAATGCATGTCAATGGATATCTTTTTTTCTTCCTTCCTTTCAAAACTTTCAATTTTTATTAATGAGGCAAAGATATATTCTTATGATTATTTAAAAATAAATATACATTTCTGGGTGTGAAGCATAACTTCTCAACATTTTGTTCCCTCAGATTTCACATTGATGGCAGTGAAAACAACAGAATGAGTTGGGGATGTTGAAGAAGACTTGCAAACAAAGCAGTTTGACTTTGTATCCAAATATTTTATGACATATTAAATAAAATAGAAACAACTTCTTCCTTACCAATAATGGAAAGTGATTAGAACATTGCTTAAATAAAATTTCTTTAGATAAATTACTCTTTTGAACTAGAATGAAAACAGCATTTCAAATTCACGTAGTTATTCTCTTCTGTAACCTTTCTCTTCATTGCCCTATTCCCAGATTGCTGGCTTTAAAGGACAGATTCCTGAAATAGATAATTCTATGATGACAGAATCACCACTATATCTACTTTGCAGAAAGATATAAATATGCTAGAGATTTGGAGTTTAATCACAATTGCAGCATTGAATTCTACTTCAACCTGGGGAAGGAGCAAGAGAATCTTCTGCTCAGTTATTGCTTTCAATTTACCAACTTGATACAATATTTCTTCCTAATAGTGAAAATAACCGGAATCTCTGCTACCTTCTACCAAGTGCATCAATTGTATGAGAGCAGAGGAAGAAAAATATGTATCAAGATTAACAATCCACTCAGACTATAAAGAAACATTTCCTTAAAAATAATCTCCTATTTATTACTCTGTTATTTTTTATGATCTGCCACCACATAGGATAGTAACAAAAAAGACAAAATATTAATAATTTGTAGGCTCAACCAGTAACTTCAGTTCAACCCACTACTTTCTTTGGTAACTTTATATGAATTTAGTCTGTGTTTAAATGAATTAGGAAAAATTATTATATTTTCAGACTTTTGGTCCCACCTGGTGTTGCTCTTACCAAGATAATGACTGGCTAGCTGTTATGATGATATATATCTAATAGGTGTTGGTACAAAGCAAAAGAAATGAAGTATACAAATCCATGTCTTATGAATTCTCTTTATGCTTCAAAATGATGCATCTAGTCTAGGAAGGAATTGACCTAATTTCATTCAATGCTAGAATCTGGCATCCTAGGCACTCACCTTTGTTCTTGATATTCCCAGATACAGCGATCCTTCACCATGACCAGACCACAGATCTCTCTCTAACTTCATGTCCCCTTAGGGCATATTGGGAAATATGAATCCATTGCATAACATAAACTGAGCCATGAGGAACAAGGGTCACCTAAATTGCATTCACCTGCTGAAATCACTGAACATTTTAACCACATACAGTTACAAATGAACTTTTTTGGATTTTCTTGTAATAGTTTCCAGCCAGTGTTTTACCATTAGCTGCTCTATATCAGGAGTTTCACGCCTTGGTCTTTCTCCTTTTTCTACAATTCTCTACAACAAGAAGTGTTCAAATTTGTCTTTTTCATTCCTTCATGATTATGTCTTTTTAGTCATTTCCTGGGCAAATAGTAGAACTCTAGTGTAAAGTTGATCAGGATAGATAGAGAAATTTGAAAACCCTTTATTTCTCAATAAAATCTGACTTTCAAGTTTCTGTGTGTAATTTGGGAATTAAGAAACTGAATATTTACTCATTTTTGTGTTTGAATTTCTGATCTAGCAATCCTATAACATTCTTCTCTTCATTAGCCCCACCCCCCTCACTAGTAGGCTGACTAACCAAAGTGCAAAGAGAAAAGTATAGGAATGTATTTCAATTTGTTCTCTTAATATATATGTAACTACTAAATGCATAGTTTGATTAAATATCAATATTTGACACATTTTAATGTTTATATAAAATGTTATTGCTTAGGGTATAAGAGATATGGAGGCTATAACATTTTTCAGCTTTATAATAAATAAGAAAGCTTTATAATAAATGAAGAAAGTTATAAATGGATTAAATGTAGTACAGAAATACTTAGGAAAATATAAATAAGAAAATATAAAACAGGTCACATAGATTTAAGTATATCATTCATTATATTCCTGTATAGAACAGCCTAATTCAAATCTCTCCTTTTTTTCCACACACCACTGCTCTAGAGTAGATCTTCATTATTGCTCTCCTGTACCAAGACAATATATTTCCTATTCTAAATTCCTACCTCTATTTCTATGACCTTTTTTTCTACTCTGGACATCTGCATACCTAATTTTCACTAAACACAACTCTATGCTCATACTCATTGCACTAGCGTTTCCTCTATAGTATTGTTTTTTGTTTTTGTTTTTTTTTAATTCTCTTCTACTACCTAGGCATCAATATGTTGTCCCCAGAAGGTTAACATTTTTTTTCGTCTTCTCTTTTCTTCACAATTATAATCATCTTTTTACTGATAACTCACTATTTCCTATCCAGTCCACTGGAAAGTCTTAGACACGTAAGCAAGGCATGCAGTGTGATATTCCAAACAAAACAATATCAAACTTTAAGGAATCTTTCCCCAACATCTGTGTGATCATGTGTATTACTTTAATTCTATTAATGGCATCACCATCCACTGAGTATCAGGGCCTTGAATATCACTTCTAATTCCAAATTATCTTTTCAGAAAAAATTTTCTAATGGCCCATTCAATAGCACTCCAACTTCATTTGTCTTCTCAGCACGTATTTTTATATTTTTTGTCCCCACTGAACCCACCAATCAGAGAAGCTAAGCTTACTTATAAAGCAAGAGATAACACCATCTTGACAAATTTTAATACTGTGATAAAAGGGAAAAAACAGTTAAGTATTTTTATAGGGATTTGGTTTCTGGGTTCAAGAAACTGGTTTGTTTTGGGCCAAATCCAAAACAATATTTTAGAACTGTGAGATAAGATCTCTGAGGCAAGTTTTAAAAAGCTGGCTTTGGGAATTTTAAATAAATTGTTTATATGGAAGTGCAAACTAACATCTTGGTAAGACATTTGATTGCCCAGATAAGAAAACTGCACACACACACACACACACACACACACACGCACAAAATGGTTTCCAATAATTTCTTAAAAGAAACAGTAAAATCATTGATGGTTTACAACCTTGACTTCTGGGAAGAACTTTCGTGAGCAAATAGATATGTTGGCACAGATGTTTTCAAATTTGAGGAACAGATATTCTGTAATCTGAGTCTCAACAGTTAATGTTGATGCTGATGGGCCCAAATCTCAGTCCCTGCCCATTGTCATTATCCAATCTGAACTGAATTCATTCAGCTCAGAATCAACCAAGCTTCAAGAGTGCTCAAATTATACCAAGGGAAGAGATTCTACCCCATGTGAAGAAAATACAGACCATAAATAGATATGAGCTAAATGGCTTAATTTATTTATTTATTTGTTTTCCTGACTATTTCTTATATTACCAAAGATCACAGAATGTTCTAGGAATGTAAGAACTGCTTTCTTCACCTAAGATGGAACATAGTCCTCCTTAAGAAGCCAAATTAGAACAAGGGATGTTCCGTTTTGGTGAGCTACTTTTCCACCCTGATGAACTTCTAAGGCAAGTTGTTCTCTGGTCTCAGTGATCTTATCTGGCTTCTTCGTCATTATCTGAACCACAGAATGCAGACATGTAGACTTTTCCCCAATTTGTGGCCCCTTGTAAAGTGTGAAATGAAGAAACTTGAAGACAGTCCAAAACTTTTTGTTGTTGGTTTAGTTTTGCAGTCACAAATCAAGACTAGATTTTTAGCTTCATCAATTAAGTTATCCTGCAATCTCTCTCTTTCTTTTTTTTATTTTTATTTTTTTTGAGAGGAGAAATTAGTATGTAAACATGAACCTTGGTTCCATTTGACTGTGAGACTATCAGAAAGTCTGGCAACAATTTACTAAAATAATTTCCTGACAAGTTTGCCTATAGTAACCTATAGGTTTTAGTGCTTAAACTCAAGTACTAGGCTAGAAGCCACCTAATTATCTGATTTTTTTTAAGCAGAAATATCATTAGAGGTAGCTTATTTGTATTGCATATTTTCAATGTCATTCAAAAAGAGTAGACAATGAGACACCAATTGCTAGGGATTTGATTCAGACAATTTATCTAACCGGTGAGCTTTTATTTTAAAGTTTATAAAAGTGTGACATTTTTAATATATATATACAATATTTACATGGTTTTTATCAAGCTCTACGTTTTTGAAAGTTTGGTTACAAAGACAAGCTCCTACAAAAGGTTTCTAGCTTTTTCCCTAGGTCAGATATCAGAGAGAGTTTTTTTAATACCAGCCATCTGTTTTTTTGTGATATTTGCTTTCTGAAATTGTGCTCACATTTTGAGAAAAATTAAACTTGACACTTTTGTTTCATTAAAATATATCTGGGTGGCACCCAGAGGAATATACATACAGACCCAACAGATGATCTGAATTTAGATATTAGCTACATCATGAGCAAATTGTAGCTAAATATTAGAAACAAACAATGACTAAGACATGTTTAAAATTTATTGTGAGGAATATTCAAATGATACTCATTTGAATGTGTTCAAAGGGACCCTAAGACTAGGCCTCTTGTACATACTCCATCTTTACAGGTTTACTAAGACTACAGTGATAAGACAAATGAGATACAAAGACTAACTAGGGATTAAACAAGCAATATTAAATATAAGGACTTTTTGGACATCATAGTTAAGAGCTAACTAGTGTCTGTTGTAAATTAGGAACAGAAGACAGCAAAGAGAAAAAAAAACAGTTATAAAATTAAAGATCATTAATGTGTATTAAAGCATTATACTCTGCTGTTTCTGTCAGCTGGATCCTGTTTTCTGAGTCTTGGGCAGAAAGTTCTACTTTACCTCGCCATTTACATGAGCCTAAATTTGCCTGCTTCTAGAGAATGCCTAAAAATTCATTTGAAGCCTCCCTCCAGATCATTCTTCCACTGGCGTAAGGATGGCTGTGTCTCCTAAATTGATTGTTGTGATTTCAAAGACCAGCCTCTTGGAATTTTGTTCACGTGCTGAAATGTCCTTTTCTTAGACGTTTGTATGTTGTCTTTCTTAGATTTTTTTTTTTCCCTAGAATATAAGATCTGTACAATTTAGGTCCTAATAGAGTTGTTTGATACAATGTTGAGAAAGGACCAGCTATACTTCCTGATTATAAGAATGGGTATTTGGCATGAGCCCTTTGAAGTATAAATCACGTCAGTTTGTAATAGGGCAGAGTTTATAATCTGCATGATATTTCTGGGTAGGTAAGTTGGCCTGTTACTAAATCATAAAGTGAGAGTAATAGTTGATGAAACTCAGAAAAAGTTGATCTCTTTGGCACTAAAACCAATGACAACATTTTAGGCCATCAAAGATCAAGATTTGTTAAGTGTTTTGCAAATTTTAGTTTGAGAATTACATTTGTTCTCTCTACTGAAGATTTAGCATAGTTCGAGCAGTGAGATTTCTGGGTAAATAGCAAGGCTTTGCAATACTCTGTAATGTCAGTCACTCAAAACTGGTGCTCTTTTCACTGGAGAGATAGACTGAAAATTCTACGATTGAGCATGATGTGATATTTTTGCTAGCATTAAATCAGAAGCCCTCCATCAAGCAAAATCTTCAATTAATCATTGAAACAAACAAAGTCCAAGACATATTTAAAATTTATTGCAGGAAGTATTCAAATGATGCTCATTTGAATGCATTCAAAGGACTCCTAAGGCTAGGCCTTCTGTACATATTCCATCTTAACAGTTTTACTAGGACTACAGTGATAAGACAAGTGAGATATAAAACAGAGATCGCACAGAAATTTTAGTAAAGCGCCCCACACTCCAATATTAATTAAGCATAATATCTTTGTTGTGTCCTTGCTGTGGTGAGAAATTTTGTATAAAATTATTGCAGATTTTTTTAAGGAACAGCAAGTGGCCAGTGTGAAAGTGCTAAAGATTATTTTCATGTCATGCAATATACAGCCAGATTTCTCCCAATAATTCTTTCTTTCTTTTAAAACTTATGGTACTAGTCACCGGCATTCCATAAAAGCTTCTTTAAACTTCTTTAAAAAATTGGCTTTTTGCAGTGTCAAGGGGCCAAAATCTTAATTAAAGCTTCTGTCTTTCATGACGATTACCTAAAACCCTTCCTTTTGCCTTCATGTAATTCTTTTTTGTGTGCAGACTTCTAATTTTATAATGATTACATACTTCAAAAGTATCAGGGAATAAAGAGAACTTTAATCTATTGGATGTTCTTAATTGAAATTCCTGGTGATATCAAGAATTAGTGCTATTTCCAAAGCATTCCAAAATCACATATTACATGCATAAGGTGTTTGCTGTTGCAATAAACATTAGCTCTCTTATCTCTAACCATTTGTCAAGACCAAGGGTATGTACTTTGTTCTGCCATCTGAGTTAATCTAGCTTCCAGTAAGGGGTCATAAACCAAGAATAAGTTGAATTCTTTTTTAATATACCCTG
>NW_012148919.1:2666702-2671792 GCF_000956105.1 Propithecus coquereli
ACTTGATGATAAACCTATTTATTGATGAATCTACTTGTTGAGTATTTTAAATGAGCAACAAAGATTTTTCAGCATGAGGAACCATCAAATTTAAAAGAAAATCTAATAGTGGCTATTATTATTTGAGCTTAAGCTGCTACTGAGGTGAAACAGGATGAATAGGCTTTTGCCACAGGTAAAGAGATACTGGTATCTGATGATTCTCGTGAAGTTGAGTTAGAAGACCAAGGACTTGTCAAGATCATTCATTCATGAACAAATGAGACATTATTGAAGATCTATTTTTGAATCATAAAATGTTCACTCTTACTTAGGGGTTCACCCAATAAATTCTTGATTAAATTATACATATTCACAGTGATTTCAGAAAAGTAATGAACCTATTGTTTGGAGTAGTCAGTAAGACCAAAGGATCCTCTAATTATCTCTGTATGACTAGGTTGAAAAAAAATTTTAATATTATTTAGCCTATCTGAAGTGAAAAATTCCCATTCTTATGATATATTATGTCCTTGGATAAGTCATATCTTTTGTTTTTACAGAATTATAACATTTCCTTAAAAGCATTATGTTCTTTTTGAGCTAGGTAAATACTTGGAATCAATCTTAGCCATCACTTTTTCAATAAACCACAATAAGAGGTGATCTACATATTGGATAAGAAAAGAATCATAGGGAAATTTAAGATACTTAAGGTCTTTGTTAAGAACTTGTGACAAGTAAATGGTATCTTATTAAAGTTCTGAGGCATGATATTGCAGGTATATATTATAGCCTCCCAGGAAAAGGCCATTAAGTATTTAATTAACTTAAAGTGGAGGGCATCAAGAAGTAAAAGCAGAGCACAGATGTACAATTACAAAATATGTAGGCTTAGGTGGCATTGAAGGTAAAATAGTACTTGGGTTCAGTATCATAGAAAGCAGAGAATGACTATTTTCTTTTTATGGCCCTAGAGTATTGAACAAATCAATATCTTTTCCTGTTGCATTTTGTGACTGGGAGTATGAGTATTACAAGGACAGTTACAAGTATGATGAGGTTTTTTTCTATCAGGCTTTCAGAGATTGGTTTTTGTTCTTCACTGGCATCTTGTTTTAAAGAAAAATGTGCAAGTTGGTTGGATGTATGTATGACATTCATACCAATAAATTTATTAATATGAGTGGAATATTTGGACTGTAAGAATACAAAAATTCCCAGAGATCTTCAATTAGAGCTTAATTTGGACACAATTAAAATAGTAGGACGAGGTTCAAATTACTTATGACCTGATTATAAAAAGGAATGCCCTTGCCTTTTCTTATCTAGAGGAAGAAGTCTTCAGGAGAACATTTAAACAGGCATTTAGTTTAGGCATTCCTAAACTAAACAGGCATTCCATTTAGTTAGGAGCTATGGTTTCATAAGAGAAACAAATAATATTCTTTGGTTAAATGTACATTAGTAGTTTATTGGCTGATGCATGGTTAATCTCTGAAGCTTGTTATATAAATTACTACCACCTGCATAGTTGTTGTTTTCAAGGATGAGATGGTATAATAGTGGCAGGATTTATAGTTAATATTTTAGCACATGTTATTAATAAAATTTTTTCAAACAGTTCTCTTTAATAATTAGAGAAATTTCTAGAAAGTTTAAGAGGAACCCAGATTAAGTGCGTGGTTCCATTTTCGAGCACATTATTTACTCTGTACTTCAGCTTCTTAACTGACGTCATTAAGTATGAAATGTCTGATTTCCTTAAGTACTAAGTTTGACAGTTGCTATCTCTGACATTTCACTTTGACATTGCTTGTTTTATTTTTATTTTGAAGGTTCATCCTCAGTCTTTCAAATGCATGTTTTGTTTTGTGATTACCTTTCAAAGTTTTTTTTAGAGCAATTTTTGTGAAACCATGGGTAAGTCAAAAATTCGTGTTACTTTCAAATATGAGTTCCATCATGGAACCCATGTAGTGTAGACAGCTCAAAATATCAATGAAGTGTTTGGGAAGGATACAGCTAATGAATGCACAGTACATCAATGGTTTGAGAAGGTCCATTCTGGTGATTTTAATCTTGAAAATGAGCCACATGGGTGACCTGAGACCAAGGTGGATAATGATGAGCTGAAAGCTGTAGTGGAAGTGAATCCATCTCAACCTACGTGTGAATTAGCAGCAAGGTTTAATGTTACTAGTCTAACAATATTGGATCATTTGAAACAAATCGTCAAGGTAAAGAAGCTGAATAGATGGTACTGCATGAATTAAATGAGCATCAGAAAAGAAGTCATCTCGAAGCTTGCATTTCTTTGCTGTCAGGACATAAAGGCAAACCATTTCTATTGTTTGAATAGAACAATATTGTCTAAACCATATTGTTACGTGTGATGAAAAATGGATACTTTCTGACAATCGCAAGTATTTGCCACAATGGTTGGTTAAAGATGAAGTGCCAAAACATGGTCCAAAACCAAATATTCACAAAAATAAGCTAATGGTGTCTGTTTGATGGTCCAGTGCTGGTATTAGCCACTACAGTTTCAAGAAATTTGGTCAATCTATTACAGCAGATATCTACTGCAACCAGTTGGATGAAATGATGAGGATGCTTGTGATTAAGTAGCCAAGATTGGTCCATAGAGACAGGACAATCCTCTTGCAAGACAACGCTCCACCACATGTCGCACAAAAAACACTGCTCCAACTACACCAGCTGGACTTGGAAACTCTCTATCATCCACCATATTCACCACACCTTGCTCCAACAGACTACCACTTTTTCTGGGCTTTGGACCACTTCTGTGCAAGGAAAAATATTCAATTTTCAACAAGCTGTGGAAATGCCTTTGACAATTTCATTGCCACTTGCTCTCCAGGCTTTTTTGCTGCTGTCATAAATCGGCTACCTTTAAGATGGCAAAAGTGTGTCGATAGTTTAGGCACATACTCGGATTAATTGTACTGCTCACTTGAGATATAATAAACTACACTTTTGATTCAAAATCAGACATTTCATACTTAACGACCTTATAGCACAGGACAAGTTGATATTGTGAAGATTTGTATTAGTCCAGGCTCTTCAGAAAAATAGAACCAGTAGGATATGTATATGTATATATATAGAGAGATTTATTTTAGTTAATTGACTCACAAGATTATGAAGGCAATCAAGTCTGCATAATGATCAACAGGCTAGACATCTAGGGATGAGCCAATGTTGCAGTTTAAGTCCAAATTCACTCTTGCTCCACAAAAGTCAGTCTTTTTGTTCTATTCTTGCCTTTAACTGATTGGATGATATCCCCTGATGCCATAGAGATCAATCTGTTTTACTCAAAGTCCACTAATTTAAATGTTAATCTCATTAAAAACACCTTCACGGAAATATTCAGAATAACATTTGAACACCTACCTGGGCACTGTGGCCCAGCCAAGCTGAGACATAAAATTAACCATCACAGGATCTAAAAGAATAAGTGTATTCATTTTCCCTTGTCAATTTACTCTTTACAGAATAATTTTATAATTTAAGGTTTTTTTCCCCATAAAATGTTTTTAAAAGGCAAACCATATGATATTTTACAAATGTTTTTAAAAGGCAAACCACATGATATTTTAAAATCTTATCATTTTCTTATTATAAGTCACCTCTCGAATAAATAATTATGTTCAGATCATAAGTTTCCCAGCTGGCCACTAAAATTTTGGTAAAATTTTGTCACTTAGAAAGCTGGCCGAAGGCAAAGTTTGTTGTATAAAGATGCCAATCTGACAAGAGCTTTGGGACTTGTTGGCCCTTGGGATTCAATTAAGTGATAGATTTATTGTAATCTATGCTTATCTTATTGTATACAAAATTCCTCTTATATACTCACAACAGGAAGTTGAAGGCACAATCCAAGAGATAAATTATGATACTGTCAATAAAAGGACAGATTTTTACTGGCCTAAAACCAAAAGAAGGCTTTTAAAAATTGATGAGATAAACAAATTATTTCTTTAAAAAATGTTTCTTTTATTTTTAGGAGACAAAATTATTTCAGCATTAAGTGTTCAGACTCAAAGTGGGACCTACCTCACCATCACAGTCAGAGAAAATACTCCAAACAGGAGACTCAGGAGGCCACGTTAATGCAGTTTTCTAAAAGGGCCTTGAACTTTCATGGCCTCCTTGGCAAGACCTCCAGGGCTATTAATGGTTGACTATACAGTAGTTAAGTCAGGAAAATAAAAAGGTATTGATTAAGCAAAACTGAATTTATTAAATTTACAGAATCAAAAGGGAATAGCGTCTTGGCAGAATCTTAATAGTGATTCAAAATGTGGAAGTCAAGAGAAGATATTAATGGGGCTTTTGGTATGAGTTCAACTGATTTAACATAGGTCATCCAAAGCCGGGGACTGGCTGGCAAAGTTTGCAACACAATGGATTAGAATTAATGGACATGCAAAGATGCAGGTCTTAAGACAGTGCTTGATAAGAAAGCTGTTATTCTGACAATTGAGCTTTTGTCCAGTTGAACAAACTATTGTCTTGATGAACCATTTGTCCAAATGAGCAATTTGTTTGCGAAGATAAATTATTTGTAAGAATTTTCTGAAGCAAAGAGCAAAGATATTAGATACTTTGTGGTCTTATTGTCCTGGACAAGAATTTCCTGCAGCAAATAGTTGTGATGACAAAGTTGATCTAAGTTCCCAGTCAAAACAGTTAAAGTATATCACGGTAAGTGGTCTCATTTATCACTATCAATTTGTGCTATATTATGAACTTATTATGCATATATCTTTAGCTTCTTATTCTAGTACATTGTTGCACTTAATAGATATTTTATCTTATGCAGTTTTATATCCTCTATGGAACCCAATACAATGTTGTTAAATAAATATATGATGTCTAGTTTTATTTTTGGTTCAAATTGATTAATTAACCAAAAATAGGTTAGTTTAATTCAAGTCCATATTTTAAAAAAATTTCCATGAAACATTATTACATAAATTGCTTAATTTTATTAAAATCATAATTTTTACATTAGAACATTAACTTTTTCTTCAGTCAAGGCCTACTGAAATTATTAAGATAAGAACATAGTAAAAGTACAG
>NW_012148919.1:2671977-2693351 GCF_000956105.1 Propithecus coquereli
GTTGTACTTAATTCTAAAAATGGAAGACTGGAACTAAAAATGATAAAGTTAGGTATTGAGATTTATCATAGAATATTTGCATCACGGTGAGGTTGATTATATCTAAAAAACAGATGCTGAGTGAATTAAATGTCTTTGACTTCTTGGAAAAGAATTTAAATAAGATTAAATTTAAGGATGTTGTTTTTAATATTTTTGGTGTTAATGTTGAAGATGGAGACCTCTGCTGAATTTTAAGAGTTAACTTTTCTGTTGAACAGTAACATGTAGTTCTCTGGAATTCATTAAGAGGTTCTTTCCATAATCACTTATTTGTTAAGGGAAATTTATTCATGTTAGTTCTATACCATCTTAATGAAAGGGTGCCCATTTACCTCATTTGGAGAATATCAAAATCATTAAACAGAACTCGTTCTCTTTGATTTCAGTTTTCCTCTAATTTGTATGCATGCTGATTGAAGTGGAAGGGTTTTTTTAAATGTCGTTTTAAACAAAAGAGTAGGTCTGTTCATCACTTATTCTCTTTCTTTGGAAGGTCCTTTTCTTGTTGAAAAGAAACAATGATATTTTTTTCCCAGTTAGCAAGTAAGAAAGCTATGTATTTATAGGGAACAACAACAAAATTCCTCATCAAAATGTGATAAAAATTAACCAAAGATTTATTTAAATTCCATAATGGATAAAGCAATAGTACATTCTTTCCAATGTGCATTTGTTAAATCATGTATTAACATTCACTATGCTTTATTTTATATGAATTTAGTCATTCAATCATATGATTCCTTGAATATTTGTAAAATATGATAAATTATCAATTAGTTCAGCTTGGCTCTAATATTATAACTTTCATAATAAGAAAACATCTACTGTGTTGCCCAAAGGATTTACTCTTATCAGATTGATAATCATAATGAATCTCTATTGAAATGATATCTATTTTAATATCAACTAACAAGAGTTAATTTTTGCATTATCTTTTTAACGACATTTTCAAGGAATGGAATGGCTACTGCTTCTTAATAAGCCGTGACATTCTCCATCTTTCTTCTAATTTGTTTCAAAGGACACCTGAATTTATTTTTATGCCTTATATTCAAAACGGAAATGCATTATAATATACACACTTCTAAATTTTATATTATCAAAATAATTCTGACTTCTTGTCTAATTTAATAATTCTTGGTTAGCCAATATGTGAGAAGGGATCCAAATAATATTTGAATAAATTACACTGTGTCCTTTCCTTATGACCCACACCTCTGTAATGTTTCAAATACTGATATATTCTCTTGACTGTCACACAGTTGGCATTCCAGATTTCCATGAGATCAATGCGTCACAAGAGATTTGCAGGTGAATGAAAAATTGAATAACCACAGCAAACATCTAAAACAATTTTTCTATGCTGCAAGGTCACATCGTTACATTTTGGAAGGCATCAAACTCTATATAATTTTACATAATTATTTATAGTAACTATAATTATTTTCAACTATTTTTCGGTTTCCTTGAAAAACACATTAACATAATTTTTAGTAGCTTTAACACAAAAAATTCTGTGAAGTTTATATATTTAAAAAATCTACTAATTTTGTCTGACTGATAAAAATGCATAAGAAAGCCTACATTTAGGTTTAATTTGCCTGATATATAACAGTTTTAAATATGTATGATAACATTTAGTTACTACATTTATTGCAAACAATGGCTGAAAATGACATACATTTCCCATTTTAAATGTTAATAATTGAATATTTAAGGAAAATTTCAATTAATATACCATGACAAAATATACTCATTGTATGTTTTATAAGACTATTACTGTAAAATAAAATAAACACTTCTAGCTGATGCAAGAAGAAAAGAAATGCTGCTGGAAATACTTCTTTTTGCTGTTGTTTGCTTCATGCTTGTAATCCCATGGCTTTTTAAAAGTGAAAGTGATAAATTACTATCAATCTATGACAGCTTTTTGATATGTCCCCTTGTACATAAGAAACTGAGTTGAGACCACCTGAACTCATTTCTCTTGGGATTTAGAACAACTATAAAAAATGGTTTTGTTTTGGACTTGGTAGGGCTCAGAAATGAAAATGCCATTATGTCGAGGACAGAACATCAATCTAATTTGCTACCTGGATCTCCAATCTCATCCTTTCCCAGTTCAGGCTGCTTTACAATATGCAAGATAATATCAGCCTTACTTCACATTTTAGTAATATTTCTATATGGCTATTTTGTATTTGTATTAACAAGGTTGAAACATAACAAGAGTTTTATTAATTTAAGTGATTGCTAACAAATTTCTCTAAAATCTGAAAACAGGAGGATTATAGCATTAATAGGTGGGTGCTATGGGTCTGAGAGTACAGTTTATATACCGGCCAAGATTATACCAAGAGACATCACCCAAAAAGGAAAATAAGTATATGGGAACAAAAAGCTGTTATGTTTAGCTTTAAAAAAAAAAAAAAAGGAAAGTCTTTAATTGTGTAGCAGTTTTAGACAGAAGTGAGAAACAAAAATATTGTTCTCTTGATTTATTGTATATCATCATGATGGAATATGGATTTGATAGTTCAGAGAAATGAGAAAATATTGACACAATAGACTTCTGCATCATTTTATTGCTATGAAAGAGGCATTTAAGAAATATAATCATATAATATTAATTTAACAAAAATGTGGTTCTGAGGAATTTGCACATAAAATTATTCTTAAAAAAGAAACCTCAGATTTGACAAGAGATACATCATAATCTCTTTTCCAATCTATCTAAACATTTCTTAGAGTGCCAATTATACATGCCTATGTATATTTGTGCCTATAATGCCTATAAAATAATATATTTGTCAAAATATATATAATGAATCTAATGAAATTGAATGTATACGCACATATACACACACATGAACAGATTTAAAGGCATGTTACTCTGCCAGCATTTTCTCTGCTAGATTGAAAGTCTATATTCTAGGCAAGAGTTCTGTTTAATCTGAGGTGCCTAAAGCCTTCAGGATTTCAAGCAGAATTCTCTGGGAGTGTGTGTGCGTGTGTGTGTGTGTGTGTGTGTGTGTGTGTGTGTGTGTTTAGCTAGAAGACACATGATCATCATCTTTGTATAAAGAATGATAAGCCAAAAAAGGTTAAGAATTAATAATCTCAAGTAATTTCATTATTCTGGAACCACCATTATTAAAATTCCTGGGCTATCCACACCAGATATAAGGGGAGAAGAAAGTCTTTCAATTTGCTGAAGTATGCACAGGCATCTTAGAGAACTGTTCTGAAAAAGTAGATGCAAGGACAACACACATTTCATTTCTTTATATCAATCGTGGTTCCCCCAAAAGATAGCACATTGAACTTGTATTTTTAAAAGGCTTTATTAAAAAAACTAAGTGTTGTAGATAGGATTAAGTGATTTCATAGGAAGTTTCAAGCTACTCAGGGACTAGTAACAACCAGAAACCATTTCCAACATTGAATCCTACTGAGAACTTAGTCATCTGACAGAAGCTATAGTTCCACAGGGATGCAGTGACTTTCAAAAACACACAAAAGTGGAGTAGTAAGAAACTATGTAACTTGAATCCATTCTTTTTCTTCATTTGATCTCCTGCTATAATTTCATTAGTTGAAGCCAATCAGAAACCAGGAGGAAAGAGAGTCCAGGGTTGTGCAGTCAGTATAGCACTTAATCTCCCAGAGTTCAGAGCAGAAGAGGAACGGATGGAATATACGCATTGGTAGGGCAAAAAGAATAACAAACAAGGTCAATGTGTTTTTAAGGGTGATTCAAAGTGATTTCAAACAGAGCTGCTCAATTAAAATTTCTGGAATTAGAACCCCGGAATCTGCATTTGTTTGTAGCACCAAAGTGAATTTCTGCATATCAAAGTTTGAAAATTTGAAAAGAATCACCTAAAATACTCCCAACAAAACAAATACACTTTTACATAACTTTGTTTAATCACATGATTCTAACAAAAATTTCCCAGAGAAATGAACCCCATATTCCCCAAGAGAAATTGCACAATTTTCTTAGAAAATTTTCTCATATTGCTGGCAGCTTTTTTATAAATAGCAAGGTTTTCTTGCTCTCATTCTTACAATTTTTGTGAGCAAAGTATCAATTTAGCGCATTGTTAAATAAGGTGGATTTCAACCAATGAAAAGTATTATCTTACTTATAAAAAGACTATAAACTTGGATGAAATACCAGTAGCAATTATAATTCCATTTACAGTATCCTAATAGTATAGTATAATTTTCAAAAAAACAATTTTGTGACTTTCATGTAAATGTATAAAGATGTGCCAATAATTTTATTTAAAGAATTAAGTTTTGAGAAAACCAACAACAAAACTGGCCCAAAAAATATTTGACACTTTAGACAATTTAACAAAAAAAATTAGGATAAGATTCAGAACTTGAATTATTTACAAAACTAGTTAATGTTTAAGGAACCAAAAACCACAATCTTTGCTGTGATTGGTCCCACTGGAGGAAAAATATTTTCATCTCTACTGACCAATAATTGCAAGTTCATCAGTGCCCTTACAGATTTGCACCTTGGACAATAGCACATCAATCCCAACACTGTACTGACAGAACACCTACTATTCTCTTTTGCCTATCTCTGAATTTAGTATAATTTTTATGACACTACTAGCCATACCTAATATAAAAGTGAAGTCAAAAACACCTATAATAATATTTAGGAGCATAGATACTTCATCATTATGAAAACACCCTAACTGAGTTAAAACTCCACTGGATGAGATTTATTTAGAGATATATTTAATTGAGAAAAATATATTCAACTATTCTTTTATTAAAATATCAATGAAAAAATCATAAGCAGAAAGGAAAGATGAAATATTCGTAATCAAATTCTTAAAAATAATGTTTAGATTCCTGCGAATGTAAAAGATCTTAAAGCACATCTGGGTGGGGGTAAGAGCAGCACAATGGCTATAAAAGCAAAAAGTGTAAAAGCTGTCACTTCAAATATGAGATCAAAAAAATAAAGCATAAAAGCAACATTGGTCTTAAGAATCTCATAATAGAATAATTATTCAAATGAGTCCCATGCACCCAAGGATATTAAGTAACACAAAAAAGAAATCAATATGTGGTAAATTAATGCCACAAAGTGTAGCAAAACAATAAAGTCAGTTCAGACCTGAGAAATCAGGAAGACTTTCTGAACAAAGAATTTGAAATGAAACTTGTAGAAGAACAAAATTTGAATTACAAGAGAATATCTAGAAGACAGTACAATGAAAGAGATAGCAATGATTCACATCTGCATTCATTTTCAAATATTATTTGAATACTGATTCTATGCCAAGCTTTGGCTGGCAATTGGAAACATAATGCTGAACAAGATGATGTGTTCCTTGCTCTCAAAGAGTTTTCATTATAAGTGGGCCAATAGTGCACAGGTAGTCATGTTGGCTATAGTTTATTTTAAAACACTTCAATGAATAACTCTATAGTAAAATCTCAGCTGTTCATTAAGTAAAGCTATGTTTATTAAAATTCAATAAGGTAAGGTAGAGTACAACTTTGACAGAATCTTAGTTGTGTTTGGAAAGGGGAATTAGTTTGACAATTTTTATAGACTTTGGGACCTGAGACCAAACGGTCCAAGAGGTTCTATCAAGATCGGGAACTAACTGGAATTGGACAAGGTATGTGATGTGAGAGTTTAGGATTGGTTAACCTGTGGAGTAAGTATCTTGAAGAAAAATGCTGTTTGGTAAGAAAAGTGTTCTCCTAGCACAGCAGAATGTTGTCATAGATAAATTAATCTGCAGGAACTTCCAGAAGTAAAGAGTAATATTACTTATTGTTTTATAATTTTCCTGTGCAGTTTTTTGGAACATACAATAAACGGGATACAAATAGCCTCAGTTCTCACTCTTAAGAGCTATGTCATACTGATATTAATGGTCTCAGTGTATGTGTGCGAGGGTGTATATTTGCATTAGATTTAATGTACACCCAATTGTCCAATGTCCTGATCAGAATCACATTTTAGGGACATGATTAAATAGTATTTAAAAAGCACTTCAGAAGAATCCACAATCATGTTTTCATTTACTACATTCCTGATCAAAATAAGGTGTTTTATTAATTAACATAATCAATATTATATATAAGTTATTAATGAAGTGAGTGGGGTTCAAATAAGTTTATTAGTTAGAAGTGCTGTACAGACTTATCTGTCTTTACTATTTCACTTGAACCTGAAATAGTATTACATTTGCTACTGATTTATAGGATTATTGATAACTAACTTTGTACTATTAATTGACAATCCCATACTCTTTATTTCTACTTCACATTTCACACAATGACCTGATGAAATGATACAGAGTCTTGGAAGTGAATGTTAAATTGTTTTGATGATTTGGAGATTTTTTTTGTTGTTTTGCTAAATGATGTTAAGTGTATGGCAGAATTTTATCTGAATCTTATTTTCAGTGTAGCCTATGAAATTAGAAAGAGAAGATAGAGATCCCTCATTTATTTCTAAGTATTAAAGGGTAATGATATTTATGAAAAACAATAATTTAAAGCCTCTTTGCCTTATGCCAATTTACAGCAGAATAAACTAATGAACAGGGTGTTATAAAAACACTAAGAAGGGGAAATTATTAGATAGGAAGTTCTTTCTAAGTGTCGACATTAAAGTTGAGGAACGACAAGGATATGTTTATCAATATTCATATCCAGGGGAATCTAGGGGGAACTACATCCCAGTATTTCAAATATATATAGAGAAAAGTTGCTATAAAAATTATGGAGCTGGAAGAAAACATAACATTGTCCAGAGAATGTCAGAGAGTCAGAGGGCATTTAAGACCAAAAAGAGAGAGAGAGAGAGAGAGAGAGAGAGAGAGAACGAGAAAATGCAGAGAACTGTAAGAAGCATCAGATGAGTCTTGGAAACTTGAACTTCCAGGTCTTGTTAGGTTTGGCAGAAATAAGGGACAAGGTTAAGTACAGTAAACCCTCACTTGCTATCATTGATAGGTTCTTGGAAATGTGACTTTAAGCAAAACAATGTATAATGAAATCAATTTTACCAATTGATATAAACAAGAGTTAAGTTCCTATGACATAATTCTGGTCACAAAAACATCACCAAATTTCTAAATAGAGACTGAAAATGCTTCTAATATTAAATATTGTAATATATGTGAGCTATACACATTTAAGAAAGATTAATATAAACAAATAAGATAATTATTTACTTACTTATTCATGTTCAGGGTCGGGGTATCCGGAGCCCATCCTGGCATCTCAGAGACGAGAGGTTGGCCTGGAAGGGAGACCCTTCCACCATTGTGTGTACTCACACTCCAATGCATATTTGCATTAGATTTAATATATACCCAGTTGTCCAATATCCTGATAAGAATTACACCCCCCCATGCTCACTCGCACTGGAACACTTTAGACATACCAGTGAACCAAATATGCACATCTTTTGGAAGTAAGAGGAAACCAGAATACCTAAAAAAACCCCACACAGACAAAGGGATGATGTGGAAACTCCACATGGACAGCAGCCTCAGGTGGGAATTGATTCATTTATTCTCATCAATATTATAACAAAATGATGTTATTCAAGCACCTGCTCTATTATTCTAAGTAAAAGGAGAAATCATGTAAAAGTTTTAAGAAGGATGTTTATATGATTTCATTTGGGATATAAAATGAACATTCAGGTAGATCTGTGGAGAATGGATGAATTGGAGGGGGCAAGATAAGAAAGTTGACAAATTGACTGAATGACTAAAGGTGATGTCACCTTTACATGGTGGTGAAGTTAAGAAGATAGACACACATATATTTTGAGGGATCCATTAATCTAGCTGCTGAAATTACCGAGAATGAGGATAAGAAATGTCTAGACTCTAGATAGAGGTTGTAAACCAGGGAAACATATTTCCAATGAACAATAGTAGCTATTTTACATCCTGTCCCCAAATTGTATGGTGTCAGAGAGCCAAATATCTTCTGCTTTTGTGTGCCTCTTGGGAAATAGCATCATCAAGAAATAGCCATATATCAGTTAACAAAAGTGGTTAGAAGAATGTGGGAAAATGGTGTGAGCATCTTGGAATTTTGTAATCACTAAGGAGGATTTCAGAGGCTATAGTTATAAGTTTGTATGGATTCCAAAGTTGTCAATTTTTCTCTTATCAATGACAATACTAAGGAATATGTGAATAACAATTAATTTATCTAGAAGACTTGTACTTAAGTGTTCCCTAAAATAAACATAAATACAAGAACTAATAAGTGGATCCTAGTGGAATTGAGTGTAAGTTTCCTTCAAGAGCCCCTGAGTAACACATTAAAAATTGCTTGGAAGTTTCACATAGGAATCATTTTGGAAAAGATTATGGAGGACCTTGAATGCTGGGATAAAATACTTGCTTTAATCCTATGGATTGCATTACATACGTGGATATGAATATGATTCTGTCTCTAAAATAGAACATATCTCTCAGCCAATAGCTTGCAGTTGTCCATAAGCAAGACATTAAATGTTTAACTCTCAGTGTATCTCTAAAACTTGTATGATGACTCATTTCCTGTCAGTTTGATTAGAAATAAACTTATGAAATCATGACTGCTTAAAAAGTATAAATCATTACTAAAATATGTAGCTATTTATATTTGTCTACTTCTCCATCTTCAGGAATGGTTTGATATTCAATGCAGTAGTACTGTGTACAATGTTCTCCTCGCTGATGGATTTTTTGAAGTACACAGTTGGTTATGTAATCATGACCTAGCTGTAAATTTTAGAAGAAACTTAGAGAAGGGGAGGCACAGAGACAGAGTTAGAGAAGGAGAGAGGCAGAGAGGACGTGGGTAGGGGAGCAAAGGCAGGAGAGCCCTATCTCAGTATTGTAACTGTGCTGCATGGGAGCTGTTGATGGCTATGTTTTACAAGGAGCAAAAACAAACAAACAAAAAAACAAAAATCATGTCCAAAACAAAGAGAGAACAATGAAGCAGACACACTGAAATAAGCAAGGTAAAGAAAGTGGACATCATTTATACACAGTATGTCTCCAATTCCTGCTTTTGTTCCTAAGTCCTAGCTCCATTGTGAGACTTAAGTTTTGTAAGATATTCCAATATTCTTCCATTAAATTACTCTTTTTCCCCCTAAAAGTTGTTCAAAGTGACCATCTGTAACTTGGAATAAAAATAATGTTAATTTTACATTGAAATCACATTACAATAGAATAAATCACTTGTACTTACAATGAAATACAAAGCCTTTTTTCCATGGCCTGAAATCCCAATACCATCTGGCTGGGCCTTCCTTTTCTACCTCATCTTTTGCCAGTCTCCTCCTCATGCTCTGGGAGAGAACACATCATCTCTGCTTTTTCCATAGTCTCTACATTAGTTTTTGTACTTTGTCTATAATGCTGTGTTTCCAATCTTTTTCTTAGCTGACTGTCTACATAGATCAAATAGAATATCAGCAGTTTAGAAGGCCTTTCCTTGACCACCATTGTAAGGTAGCCTTCATGCTATCCCTTTTGCTCATATTACTCTGTACTTTTTAAAATTATATTTAACTAAGGAGGTGAAAGAGCTCTACATGGAGAACTATGAAACATGAGGAAGGAGATAGCAGAGGAAATGAACAGGTGGAAAACCATACCATGCTCATGGGTTGGCATAATCAACATTGTTAAAATGTCTATACTACCCAAAGTTATCTACAGATTCAATGCAATACCAATTAAAATGCCAACATCATTTTTCACAGATCTAGAAAAAGTATTTCTACACTTCATATGGAACCAGAGACGACCCCGGAAAGCAAAAACCATCTTAAGCAAAAAGAACAAATTGAGAAGCATCAATTTATCAGACTTCAAGCTATACTGCAAGGCTATAGTAACTAAAACAGCATTGTACTGGCACAAGAACAAAGGCATAGACCAATGGAACAGAACTGAGAACCCAGATATAAAACAACCCTCATATAGCCACCTAATCTTTGACAAAGCAGACAAAAACATACCCTATTGAAGAATCCTTATTCAATAAATGGTGCTGGAAAAATTGGATAGCCACACGCAGAATACTGAAACAGGCTCCACCCCTCTCACCTCTTACAAAAATCAACTCATGGTGGATAAGAGACTAAAATCTAAGGCATGAAACTATAAGAATTCTAGAAGAAGATGTTGGAAAAACTCTTATAAACATTGGCCTAAGCAAAGAATTTATGAAGAAGATCCCAAAGGCAATCACAAAAACAACAAAAATAAATAAATGGGACCTGATAAAATTAAAAAGGTTTTGCACAGCCAAGGAAACTGTCACAAGAGCAAACAGACAACCTACCGAATGGGAGAAAATATTTGCATGCTACACATCCAATAAAGGGCTGATAACTAGAATCTATATAGAACTTGGGAAAATCAGCAAGAAAAAAATCAAACAATCCCATTAAAAAGTGGGCAAAGGACATGAACAGACAGTTTTCAAAAGAAGATAGACTAATGGCCAACAAACATATGAAAAAAATGCTCAACATCTCTAATCATCAGGGAAATGCAAATCAAACCACAAGGAGATATCACTTAACTCCAGTGAGAATGGCCTTTATCAAAAAGTCTCAAAATAATAAATGTTGGCGTGGATACAGAGAGATAGAACACTCATATACTGCTAGTGGGACTACAAACTAGTACAACCTTTGTGGAAAGCAATATGGAGATACCTCAAAGAACTAAAAGTAGAACTACCATTTGATCCAGCAATCCCATTACTAGACATCTACCCAAAGGAAGAAAAAATATTCTATAAAAAGACATCTGCACTAGAATGTTTATACCACCAAAATTCACAATTGCAAAGATGTGAAAACAACCTACGTGCCCATCAATACATGAGTGAATTAATAAAATGAGGTATATGTATACCATGGAGTTCTACTCAGCCACAAAAAACAATGGTGATATAGCACCCCTCATATTATCCTGAATAGAGCTGGAGCCCATTCTACTAAGTGAAGTTTTACAAGAATGGAAAAACAAGCACCACATGTACTCATCATCAAATTGGTATTAACTGATCAACAATTAAGTGCACATATAGTAATAACATTCATCAGGTGTTGGGCAGGTGGGGGGGAGGAGGGGATGGGTATATTCACACCTAATGGGTGTGGTGCACACTATCTGGGGGATGGTCATGCTTGAAGCTCTGACTGAGGTGGGGCAAAGGCAACATATGTAATCTAAATATTTTTACCCTTGTAAGATGTTTAAAAAAAATAATTTAAGCTTCATAGCATTAGAGACGATTTATGTTTTATATCTTACCATATATATGTTACCTAGAGTAGGGAATAGACCATAATAAGCATCAAATATTTATTCAATGAATAAATGATAGAAATGGAAGGTATCATGGATTTTTATAGAAATTTTAGCAAGAAAATTCCATGGCCATAGTTACTTTAGAAAGCCACAAAATCTGTAGTGTTCAGAATATATTATGGGATAGATAAATTGAATTTTGACTCATTAAACATTATTGCAATAATTGCAGACTCAAGTGATGACAGTCCTATGTGGTGTCAATTATTAAAGCGGGAAAGAAAATAATAGAAGCGATACATTTCTACAAAAGAGATGGCCGGCCATGAAAGAACAATAATTTTGACTATGTTGTTTTTAAAAAAAATAGTTCTTGTTACTAATGAATGAGAATTTGTAGTTTTAAACAGATCCTTTTCTTTATATGTTCTTTTTAAAAATAGCTTATATGTTCCTGGTGTCAGGTGAAGAAAAGAAGGAAAGCATCTTATTCATGCATTAATAATATGAAACAAAAGCATGCTGTGTCTCATTCTTATAGAAGACATGTAGAGTTAAAACAAAATTTCAGGTCTGCATGCCTTCGCTTTTGAACTGTGTAGACATCAGATGTGTATGGAATTTTAGAAGAGACTGTTTTTTTATTGAAGAGGTAAACTAGATGGCTTGCGTTTCGATGTGAAATGAAATTGTGGAGAAGGTAAAGGTTATTTAAGTTAAGGAGTTCAAGGAATTATAAATTTCTTTTGTGGTACAGATGAAGTGTGAAAACACTAAAGTCTATAAACATGGTTAGAAAAAATGAACTGAATAAATGTCTTTAACAGAGATTTTGGACTGTTTTGGTGGCTAGAAAATAGGATAAATCAGGAGAGAATGGTGTAAATGAGTACCTTGGAAAGCAAAATAGCAGAGGTCACTGATGATAGTTATTATTTAAGTCATTAAATAGGAAATGTCCAATTTTGAATCAAAAGTGTAGTTCATTATGTTTCAAACAATAAGCAGTACAATTACTCAAAATATGTGCCTAAACTATTGACACAGTTTTGCCATCTTTTTTCTGCCAATAGTGAAGAAGCCTGGAGAGCAAGGGGCGATGTAATCATGAATGGCATTTTCCACAGCATGTTGAGAATTGAACATTTTTCTTTGCAAGAAGTGGTCCAAAGCCTGCAAGAAGTGGTGGTCTGTTGGTAGAAGGTCTGGTGAATATGGTGGATAACAGAGAGTTTCCAAGTCTAGCCTCTGTAGTTTGAGCAGCATTGTTTGTGTGACATGTGGTCAAGCACTGTCTTTCAAGAGGATAGGCCTGTCTCTATTGACCAATCTCAGCTTCTTAATCACAAGCATCTTCATCATTTCATCCAATTGGTTGTAGGAGACATCCCTTGTAATCGACTGATCAGGTTTCATGAAGCTGTAGTGAATAATACCAGCACTGGCCACTAAACAGACACCATTAACTTTTTTGGTGAATATTCAGTTTTAGGCTGTGTTTTGGCACTTCGTTTTTATTCAACTATTGTGCCAAATGCTTAAGATTGTCAAAAAGAATCATTTTTCATCACACATAACAATATGGTGTAGAAATAGTTCACCTTTATGTTATGACAGCAAGGAAAGGCAAACTTCAAGACAATTTCTTTTCTGATGCTCATTTAATTCATGTGGAACCCATCTATCTAGCCTCTTTACCTTGCCCATTTGTTTCAAATGATCCAGTATTGTTGGAATAGTAACATCAAACCTTGCTGCTAATTCACACATAGGTTGAGATGGATTCACTTCCACTACAGCTTTTAGCTCTTCATTATCCACTTTTGTCTTAGGTCTCCCATATGGCTCATTTTCAAGATTAAAATCACCAGAATGGAACTTCTCAAACCATCAACATACTGTGCGTTTATTAGCCATATCCTTCCCAAACAGTTTGTTGATTTTTGAGCTCTCTGTGTTGTATTGGTTCCACAATGGAATTCATATTCAAAAATAACACAAATTTTTCTCCCATTCATGGTTTCACAAAATTGCTCTAAAAACATTTTTGAAAGATAATCACAAGCCAAAATGTGCGTTTGAAAGAATAAGGATGTACTTTCCCAATAAACATAAAACAAGAAATGTCAACGTGAAATGTCAGAGATATCAGCTGTTAAAATTAGTACTTAAGGAAATCGGACATTTCATACTTAATATCCTATCCCGGGGGTGGGGGGGGGGCGGAATTTGCAGTTGCCAACGGCCTCTTCTCTTTTAGTAGAGAAATGCTATGTTCTATGGAAAGTGATAATAAACATGGAATTCTCAAAAAACATCAAGTATGTGTTTGATCAAAGAAATGGACAGAGTGGTCTCCCCAAAACAGCAGAGGACTGGGGAGACTCAATATATCAGAAGTCCTAGAGAACATGACATCAGTGTGTGGTGAGGTATACAGCATAGGGGGCATTTTTTCACAGCTTAGGTCCAGGCCCTGCTCATGTGCAGTGTGATTCCAGTCTTCTGTTTTCTTCCTTGCAGTAGACCTCCGGGCTCAGGCTGCTTCTTTCTTTTTCAGTTCAACACAACCTCTCATACTCCTGCTCCCTTTCTTACTGCTTTTGGGAAAAAAAAAATGCACAGATGCCTTTTGTTTAAAGTTTAATTGGTATCTTCTCTGTGAGAACACCTGTTTTTATTTCTGAATCAGTTGCTCAACAATTGTCTCACTTTCATCAGGCCCCAGTAATTCTCTCCTAACACAAATATACACATAGATATCCAAACCCTTCTTCTGATGCCATCTTAACTAAGTATGTGAAGATTGTTTCCTCCAGCAATTTGCCTCTTTGCAAACTGAGGGTGTATTACAACAGAAATATACCTAGCTTCCAATCTTAAATCGTCATTTTCTATCTCTTAGTATTTCCCTACTTTGTGCACTTTCTCCTAGATACAAGATTAATAGTAACTAACACTTAGTAAAGTATTTACTAAATGCCAGATACTGTAAAAGACACATTACATAAATTTAATTTTTAATGCTCATAGTATTTCCAATAAGTGGATTCTATTAACATCCTTTTTACTCATGAGGAGACTGATGAATAGAGAAATAGTCACATGATGGAGGCAGGATACCAAACCAGGCACATGTGTTCAGCGCCCTTTCTGTAATTATTAACCATTATGAGATAAGGACCTAAATAACTGAGATTGATGTAGATAGAAGTTACATAAATGAAGGAAGTAAGTGAGGGTAGATCAAGTTTAGTGAGAAAGCTAACATGGTTATATCAGAAACACCAATGATGACAGGGACAGTCCATTAGTCCAAGCATGATAGCATTCTAACATATTATCTGTGACTAAAATTAGATCAATATCAAACAGGAAAACTTCAAGTAATTTATTTGAGTAAATACGGTTTTTGGAACTATCACTAAGGAGTTACTTTGGTTTATATCAGAGAACCAGTGACAACCACCACCACCACCACCACCACCACAGCAAAAACATGTACATTGGAGATGATATTCTATATAAATTCCAGGGGATTGTTTACATAGAGCAGAAATAATGGATGTTGTTGCATAATTTCAATGATCTTTGATTTGGAAACAGTATGAGTAACTATGTTGGTAACGATAAAAAATAGACATGTTTGTGTTAGAATAACTCAATCACTTTTCATTGAGAAATGATCCAAAGTAAACTTATGGCTAAGAATATACAAATATTTTATCTGGATTATATTTCTCAAAATTGCATCTTGGTTTTCAAATTTTATTAAGAAAATTTTATAAATTGAGCACCTTCCCCTCCTTAAGTGGTTAGAAATGGGATATAAAATTCAAGATCCTTTTGATACTGGTAGGGAAATAGAATTTGGTTAAAAATTTAGCGAATGTGTTTTAAAACACATTAAAAGGGGAGTAGCAGAAAAGTACAATTTTGTATGCACAAAAGCGGAATAAGTTTTGATTATCATTGAAAAATCGAGACTACTTTTGTTCGAAAGTAAATGTCAGTTGTCCCTGAATGTAAAAATGATAAAGGCAATAAACTATAAGTTTATAGTTTCCAGAAAGTAAATTACTTGCTTGCTTTACAGTAACTGCAGATAATGAGTCTAAATATAGCATAACTGTATTAATTTTTTTACAAAGTTTGATGTTCTTATTTATAAAATAATTTTAAATGAGAGAAGAGACTTAAAAATCCTTTACTGAAAAATATTATATTAATGCAAAACTAGAATTTAGTTTCCTCTCTGATAAATGATAGTTTAAGATCCATAGTTCTAACAAGTAATAGTAAAATTTTGTTGCTACTTTCTGTACTATTTTTTCAGACAAAAAATTTCATGCGTCATGAGAATAATTTCTTGTTTTCCACTAACTTTACCATGGCCTTGATTGTGAAATAGCTAAGGTTCTTTAAATTGTGTTACATGCTGTGTTTATTTATATTTCCACTTTGATTCATAAGTAACCAAATTATTGGTCCTCATGCTGTTACAGTCATGCTTATTCAAGTGACCAAATCTCTATTGATAATTCTTTTGATTTTGCCTTCTTAAGAACAAACTCTAAATATAGAAAGAAAAGAAAAATTAGTTAATTTTTCACACTTAAAACGATCTTTGAAGTTTTTCAGAGATGAGACTCTTTAGGATAATTTCAAATAATTATTCTTGCATTGTATAAAAAGAAGGATACTAGATAATTTTGTTTAGAATGTTTTATATTTCTCAATTAACTCCAACATTATTATAAGACCTTCACGGGAAGTGTTGCCAAATCAAAAAGAGAATTTTGTAAAATGTTTTAATATAAGTGTTTCAGAGATTGTCCACTTAGCAAAATGGATTAAAAGACCCCAAAATGGATTAAAAGATATGTGTTAATGTCCTCAGTATAAATAATAATTCTTATCTTTAGGGGAAGAATAATCAATGAAGTTAATACAAAATAATTATCTATTTTATTCAAAAGAAAATTTTACTGTCTTACATTCTGGTATTGTTAGATATTATAAAAATTAACCACAAACTAGAAGGTTTGCCTTTCTTCTAATGCTTTACCAAAGGCTTAGGTATATAATCTACAGGCTAGATTTTGCATATTCAATGAAGAAAAACATTCTCAGAGACTCTTGGAAAGACTATAATAGGTACTTTTAACCAATGGTAGTTCAAAAAGTTGATTTATTAGTACAGGTTTCAGAGCTTAAAGCTGACATTGCTTGGACAGCTCTAAAGAGTTGTAGTAAATACTTACTACAAACAATCAATTTCTAGTACACGTTAGATGTGAATTTACTCAGCCCCTCCTCCATCCTTCCATCTGTTTGATTTCTGTTGAGTGTTACTTCCATATGTGCATATAAATGTCGATCAATGAGTTCCAGTTTGAAAGTGAGTACATGATGGTGTTTGTTTTTCCATTCTTGTGCTACTTCACTGACACTATCTGGGTGATGGGCACACTTATAATACTGACTCAAACTGTGTAAAAGCAATACATGTAACCAAAATGTTTGTACCCCCATAATATTCTGAAATTTAAAAAACAAACAAACAAACCTCAATCTTAAAAGCAAAAGAATTGTAGGACTCTGTTCAAGAAGCAGGCAACTGCATGAAAGCTGATTGGGGAGCCCAGACTGAAAGAAACAAGAATCATTTACCAATGACCCAATGAGAGAAATTTAGTTGTTATTCATTTTTGAATATTATTGGTATTATTTTTAGTGTTTTATTTTCTTATTATATATAACTACATATTTCTTATTAGTTTATTTCTAACCCTCAAATTATACTATAAATCAAAAAAAAATTTTTTGGGATCTAATTGTCACCAAAATTTAGATTTTAGAATCAAGTAATTTTAATGAATCTTCTATTTTTTCATAGCAATGTAGCTATCTGAATAGGAAAATAAATATCATGCAGTCCATTAATTGAGCAAATAACTGTCTTCCATGTTGTACAATATTTGAAAAGTGTTCGTTCGACAGTAACTAGGTATGAGAAGCTTACCATTAAGGAACACATTTTCCACTTAACGTGTAGAGTCAATGCTTATAGAGACTTTTCATGAAAAGTAGCTTGTTACCTTGTCAATACCAAAAAAAGTGTCTCAGTCTCACAAATGGTAATAAAAATCATTTTCTGGCAAGCTAGTGACTGTAACAAATTTAGAAAACAAAGCAAAAATCAATGTCTATAGGGATTGTAAGAGAAATTCTTAGACTTGGTTTACTAACCTTCAGAAGAAAAAATAAATAATAGTCTTTTAAAATATATATTCCCTAATTAAATTTCTAGGAAAAAAATAACTCTCTGACCAGTTATTTAATATAATATACCCAAGGGGAGCTTGCACTCTTAATGACACCACTTACTACCCCTTACTGCCATCTATGCAAATAAGCAGGAAAATACATAATAAAAGGAGCATTTTTTTTGTAATCAAGAATAAATTTTGAACATTATTCATGATCAGTAGTGGAGGATTCTTAAAAAAAATGACCCCCAATTTTAAAATAGTCAAAAGAGACCACATTGTGACTGTCCGCTATCCCTCACTGTTAAAATCCTACTCAGTGATTATTCCATTTTGGTAGGGAATGCACACATTTTTTATTTACGTATTTACAATCAATCAAGGGCACAGAATCTGTGAAGTTACATGCAAATTTGAAAAGCTAGAAAAGGAGAGATAAAAATAATTTCTTTCTAATCAAATATACACCAAAATTTCAATTTCATTGCTTTGTAAAATATTATCAATTTTGTGTGTAATCTAGTCATTTCTTCTTTTTTTTTTTTTTGCTTTAATAACAGAAATTTATTTTCTCACAGATCTTGGGCTAGAAGTCTAGTAGTTTCTTTCTAATATTTGTTTCTAAAAGTATATATTATCCATCCTTTAAAATGCTTTTGAACCCTTATTCATGAGTTGAATAAAACATTTGGCATATTTTTATTTGATAGTCTTATAAAAAGTCATTCTTTAAAACTTTCTGGAAACCATACTTAGACAAGCTTGAAATTTCAGGACTTAACATTCAATGATAACTATTGACATTGAAAGTAATCTTTGCTTTTTCTTTAGAATCCAGTTGACTAGGGTATCCAAACATCCCTAGGACTGCCAGATACCTTGGAAGAGTCAGAACCGTAACTGTTCTTCAGGCTATCTAGGGACTCACTTAAAATACGTGCCATCTGCACCACATGCACGCACCAGCAAACTGGTTCCACTGATCAACACCTAAGTAAGGGTACATATAGGAATAACATTCATCGGGCGTTGGGCAGATGGGAGGGGAGTGGAGGGGATGGGTATATACACACATAATGAGTGCGATGCGCACCATCTGGGGAATGGACAGGCTTGAAGCTCTGACTGGGGGGGGCAAGGACAATGTAACCTAAACATTTGTACCCCCATAGTATGTAGAAATAAAAAAAAATAAATAAAATAAAATAAAATACATGCCATCTTCTCTTAAGATAGCCAAAAACAAAACAATAACAAAAAACAAACAAACAAAAAACAAAAAAAGAAAGAAAAAAGAACATGTTTTTATTTTAGAAATAATCATATTCTTTATCAAAGCAAAACAGCTAATACCTACAAAAACTAACTATATTAGTTTCCTATTGCTGCTATAAAAAATTGGTACACATTTAATGACTTAAAACAACAAATTTATTATTTTACAGTTCCGTAGATCAGGAGTCCAACACAGGTTCGCTGTGTTTAAATAAATGTGTTGTCATGACTGTGTTTTTCACGAGGCTGGAGAGAAGAGTCCAAGTTCCTGCCTTTTGTAGTTTATGGGGACAAACATATTCCTTGATCTGATGTCCCCTTCAAAGCCAGCAATAGTGGATCCTTTCTTCTCACATTGCCTCATTTCTCACAGGCTACCTGCCTCTTCCACTTTTTTTTTTTTTTTTTTGAGACAGAGTCTTACCGTGTTGCCCGGGCTAGAGTACCGTGGCGTCAGCCTAGCTCACAGCAACCTCAAACTCCTGGGCTCAAGCGATCCTCCTGCCTCAGCCTCCCAAGTAGCTGGGACTACAGGTATGAGCCACCATGCCTGGCTAATTTTTTCTATATATTTTTAGTTGTCCAATTAATTTCTTTCTATTTTTAGTAGAGATGGGGTCTCGCTCTTGCTCAGGCTAGTCTCCAACTCCTGAGCTCAAACAATCCGCCCTCCTCTGCCTCCCGGAGTGCTAGGATTACAGGCGTGAGCCACCGTGCCCGGCCCTGCCTCTTCCACTTTTAAGGATCCTTCTGATTACATTAGGCCTATCTGGATAATCCAGGATAACCTCCCTCTTTTAAGGTCAACAGATTAGCAATCTTTGCTCTGCAACTTCAATTTCTCTTTTTATGTACCATGACGTAGTCACAGATTCCAGGCATTAAGATGTAGACACCTTTGGAGGGTAGGGACATTATTCTGCGTACTAGACTAACCAAAATATGAATTTGGATAATTAACTTTTACAAAATAAAAGTGTCTGAGAAGTGTATTCTTGATAAAGTCAACATCTATTCATTCACTCATTCTTTCATTTATTTGCTAAGAGGCAGTGTATTATAGTAGGAACCACTAGGATATATTTAATAGTAATAATGACGAAGGAAAAGTAGGTATGTAATTGTAGGAAATGGTTTAGTCCCTTAGAAGCTTTCTTCTCAAATTTTTCATGAGAAAAATAAAGGCCATTAAATCTACCTTAGAGTGTTGCTCTGAGGAGTGAGTGTAATAATTAATATAAAACAAATAAAATTAGTCAAAAAATATTAGCTACTATTACTGTAGCACAGTGTCTGTGCTGAATAGATGTTCAGTAAGTGGAATTTATTCATTTAATTAAATAATTTATTTATCAATGTATTATTTCAAAAGATTTTAATCTCCTAACAACACTATGTAATGCCAAAACACACACAATATATAGCGTACTGTTTCTAAAATATTTTAATCACATTGGTTTGCCATTATTGAGAAAAGAGTATTGAAGTTTTATTGTTATTATGACCATTTCTTAAGTTAAAGACTTAAGGAATTAATCACAGAGAGATTAACAAAAATTAGCAGGGTCCTATAGGAAAGTTAAGAAGTATTAAAATTAAAATCTCTAATTTTCAGACTATTGAATTCCTTGTGAGTACAGTGCTTTTTAGGTTTATTGTGAATTTTTAAAAATGTGTTGCCATGTCATCATACGTCTCCAAATGTTTTAACATCTTCTACTTTGTATCCATAAATTAACCCCAGCAAGGTCTTTGCCATCTTGTCAGTACTACTTTTTAATATCAAGCATTCACACAACTATCAGTAGCATAAAATTACATGTGAAAAATTAGATCTTCTTTTTTATGATAGATAAATTTTAAACATATATTTAATGGTTTAAGGCATATATATGTATAATATTAAATTATTTTTAATTATTATATTATGAAATATATAATTTTATTAAATTCCGCACTTGGTACCTTAAGTAATTTAAATTTATATTTCCAAAACTTTGATTCATCTAGGTCATAGCTTCTCACTTATACCAAAGAGTAAATGCAATTATATTTTTATACTTGCTCAAAGAAAATTTTATTGTCTCTAGGATCCTTTCTGCAGGAAATTTATTCTTAATACATACTGGTTTTGAAAACTATTTTAACTACTTAATCTTTCTTACTTATTTTGAGTTATATGACAGAGATGAATATTTCAGTATTCTGTGTTATATGCATGGAAATATGTGGGTATGGAAATGTATATTGTGTTAATGAACCACTATGTTAGAGCTAGACCCAATGATTTGATTGACATTGTACAAGTTATTTTTTATCTACAAAATTAGTAGAGTTTAGTAGATAATCTAAAGTGTTATGTATAACTTTACTGAATTCAATCTGCTATAAATAATAGCATTGAGTAGCTGCTTATACATTACTTTTATTCTTTTTTTTTTGTTTT
>NW_012148919.1:2694332-2737368 GCF_000956105.1 Propithecus coquereli
TTATTTTTAAACATTTCATACTCATTAGAGTTCTGAGAATAAAAAGTTTTTCTAAGAGGTTTTAATTATGCCTGTTCTGCTAACATTCTGGTCCTATCATTAAAACTGAAAGTTAACAAGTTGCACAGAGATTTCATATATCCTGTCTGAAGATTATTTAACATCTGTGACAACTCCTTCAAGTAATTTTCTCTCATGTTCTTTTTTTAAAAATAGATTTAAAATAATTTTTAAATAGTTTAAGACTCAAAAGGAGTTGCCAATGTAGTACATAGAGTTTGTATGTGCCCACACCCAGCTTAGCCTAATGATAGTACCTTATATAACCACAGCACATTGTCAATTTGTTCTAGCTCAGGCTTCAGTAACCGAATATGGAATATGGAGTAATTAAAAGGAAAATGTACAGGGTAGTGTTTCGTTTGTCTGTTTGTTTCAGCTGATACTTAATGCTGCCCTTGTAATAAAATTGGAGCAATTTCAATTGACCTTTCAAGATATATGAATATTTTCACCAGTTAATTGGGATATAACAGCAATGAGTACAGAACTGAGCAATGAACTAAGAGATAGAAGAGAATGATTTAATTATTAACTTCATTACTCTTGAATATCTCATTTTCCTCAGCAATAAAATGAGCATAAATTTTCTTGCCAAGTATCTTTGACAGGGTTGATTGGGGGATGAAAGCTGGTTTTATTGACATACTTGAAAATGTATATAAATTTTGAGATAATGTTCAAAGGTAAGGACTGATGGTCAGTCACCATATCTACCTTTCTTCATTGCTCTTTTGCTTTATTAGTAAATCTACTTAAAACAAAGTTCATAATATTTGAATAATTTTTATAAAATACTCTATAAATAATTAATTGAATATCTATAATAACATTATATATTATACATTATGATTCCCAATTCCTAGATGAAGGAATTAAAGCCCAGATAAGCTATATGAGTTTCTCATGCTCATTAAACCAATGAGTGGTTGGTCAGAAACTTCAGTCAGATTCTCTCATTCCTGCAGTGCTAATGGCCCTGGATGCCTCACAGAGCCAGGACTAGGGTTGGGCAAGGGAAATGACTGAGGTATTTGCCTTAGGCACAAAATCTAATGATGTGCTAAATTTAGTAATCAAGATAAATATTGAATGCATTATTTCAAAAAGTATATAATCAATAAAAATATCCATGATGTACAAAATATCAAAATTTTTAAGAAAGACACATCGTATTACTGATTTTTCCTTTTGCCCCAGGCTACTGTATGTCTCTTAATGGCAATGGATATATGGATTAGCACATTAGACTCCAAAGTTGCAAAGCCTGGGCACTGTTTCTGGCACATGTTCATAGTATAGTGAGCACATTACTTGACATCTACAAGTCTAAATTTTCACATCTATAAAATGTTTATAACATTAATGCCTACTTGATAAGTTTTATGGCAGGATTAAAGAGACAAAGTCCTATGCACATTGTGTGGCAATTTATAAACATTCAATACATGACATATAGTTAGTTTTAGTTCTTATTTATAGTTATATTTAAATATAAGATATGTAAAATATACATAATATATGTTAAAGCACACACATTCGCATAATCTCAAGAAAACATAATGATCAAAGAGTGAGCCAATGTTTGTTCAATCTATTGTAATTAGAAGACTGTCTTCACAGAATCTTGGAACTATTTCAAAATAGGAAAATTCAGAAAATGTATTTATTGAGTTTTAGATTCAAGACTGGATGATTTAAAAGACAATCAGTCTTAAAGGAAAAGGAATTGTTTGAGACGGTCAAGTTTGACATAGTATTTTTGGGTTGGACACCACAGAGAGCAGAGGGCCTAAACGTGAGTTTTGGTAAACACACCATTAAACCTGACAAATAATCTGTTTAGTTGTTTTGCATATGTTTCAGGAATAGTTGTTGCCTGGAGCAAGTTGATAAGTTATTTTTTAATTGTTATTAGCATTGTTTAACAGAGCCAAGAAATATTATGTCGCCTACATTTTTATCTCTTTCTCTCTATATGTTCAGATTATCATGCCTTGTTAATTTGAACCCAAAGTTCAGTTCACTATAATCTGTGATAACTAAGTTCTATTTTTCAGTTCATTAATAGATGTGTATCTAAAACACATCAACAAACTGACCATCATTGAAACACAGGGTAGTTTACAGAGTCACTAATGAGTGTCTATGTTTATGCTATTTTCTAGTTAGCTAGTATATTTTTAGAAAGCTATTGCCTTAGTGGAATTTGATTATGTTATTTTAAGGGATGTTTCTTAAACTGTAGTCACCTAGGATTTTTTTTTTCTATTTTAAAAATACTAGGAACCATCTAACTGAAATAACAATGCAAGTGACAGGTAGGCCAAGCTGAGGACCTAGAAGACCATGTTTCAGTCCCTTGATGAGCCAAAATATTTAACAGGAACCAGTGTATATCTTCTTGCTGTTCAGCTGTAGATTTAAGAGGTTAAAATGTATTAATCTTTATTCTATTCTATGCTTTTGCTATAATAATTTTTAAAAATTCTTTGTCATTGCATGTTACTGAAATTACAATGAAGTGAAGGAAAGAAATTAGATTAAAAGGACTTGGAAGTGTTGGAGACTTTTTTTTAAAACCAGAACACATCTCTTTTTTGTTGTTGTTAACCCAAAGGCAAGATGAAAAACACAAAAGTTCTTAAGAGTACTGTGCCTTTCTTTTAAAGTTGCAATTTATAGCATGCCCTTAATTGGTAAACATAGGTACATGGAGGTGCATAAATCTTCACAATATCACATAATATAGTCATAGAAAAAGTGAGAAATAGATCTCTCAATATAACTGAAAGTAGCAGCACTTAAAGTAAGCCAAGTAAAATGTCCTTTTAATTTTGAATTTTGTGTTTGTGGTCATGCTGAGAAAAGTGATATTATATTGACAATAGGCAAAGCACAGGTATAAAAGATTCTAGGGGAAAGATGAAGTTCTTATTATATTACTCCTAGACAGCAATTATCAAGGCACACACATACACTCAATAATCAGTTTCCCCATTGCTAGAAGTGTTCTAAAAACCTATTTACTTTTCTATTAAAATGTTAAATAATAGAAACCAATTGCATTAGATCTAGATGGTGGTTTCAATAATTGAAAGAAAAATACTCCCAGTGCATTGCTGTTGTTTACTAATACTATATTTTTAATTTCTACAATTATTTATTTGTATTTCTGCAGGGTGTATAAAATGCAACCATTTCATTCTTATGTTGAAATAATCAGAATACATGATAGCATTGAAGAACAAAGTGTGAAGAAAGGAGAAAGGAGGAATAAGGAGAGAATTGGTGTGAGAAAAAAGGAGACGCCAAAGGAAAAACAAAATTCATCCTGGAATCCTACTTCCATAAGCTTAATCAACTATAATTATTAATTCTACAGACCACATATCTCACAATGTCAAAATTTGGTACTTTATAAAGATTCTGACTCAATAACCAGTTGATGAACTCCTGAATCTATACAATGTTTCATCTGAACACCAGCTATTCTAGAACATTGATTTCTGGCCTCTTGACTTAATTCAAGCCTATCCCTGGTTATATTGAGATTTCAGCCCCAAGGATAAGCTCTGTCCCATTCTTATGTCCATATTTATAGCAGTCATTTTATTTATTACAGCTTTACCTAAATGCAATCTTAATCTGTTTTCTGACCATTCAGCATTCCAAGTTTTTCTGCCTCATAGACAAAATCCAATGGAAACACCATTTTAAAATACGGTAACTATTTACATGTTTGTCTTTCTCATAACTATCTTTAGCTAATAAGAATACAATTTCATTTCATGTGTATATGATTGTATCCCTAAGAATTTACATGTCAGTATTTGACATTATGAGTTCACATTACTAAATTATGTACAAGGTATCCATTCACTTAAGTATATGTATTCACCATTAGTGTGCATATTTGCTGAAATGGTTTATAGTCTAAAATCTGGATAAAATTCAGTTTTTAGAAAAATATGTAGACCTTTTCACAGAATTTTTAAAATCCCACATGCTGTATTTCCATTTATCAAATCTACCTCAATAAAGAATAGTTGCCATGTAATGTTCACTTTTCCCATTTATGGCACAAGTACCATCTGGTTAATCTGATTGTAAACCATGACACACATAAAAGTAGTTTAACAAATGCTAGAAAACTTAATTCTTGACCAGTTTCTTTTTCTTTGCAAAAAAATTGAGGAATGTAATGATTATTAATAACTATTAATTGCTATTGCTTATTTCTGCATAAACACAGGCTTTTCCTTTCTTTATTTTTTCCTATCATCTCTATTGACTTAGTTTAAAGACTCATAACTTTTTTATTTGTTATCGTAACGGCCCATACACTCTTTTTTTCTCACTTAAGACCCTTGCTTCTTCTTCAAGCAACAATAAGTGTTCTTGTGTTCTAACTAAACCATAGTTTAAAGCATGGGATCTCACTATGTTCCCCAGGCTGGAGAGCAGTGGTGACATCGTAGCTCACTGCAGCCTTGAGCTCCTGGGCTCCACTGATAAATTATGTGATTCGTCTACTTAGAAAGAGTGGTGATTTCAACCAGAGTGTCTAGGAGAGAACACCAAGTTTCACCAGGGAAGTGGTGGGAAGCAACAAATGTGGGTAAAGAGAGAAAGGAGAAGATTCAGGGCAACTTGCCTAGCTGGGGACTGGCTAAGAGCTGGGAGAAAGATCCTGGATGTGAGAAAACAGTAAGAAAAAGTCCCCAGGGCTCCACACTCTGAGAAAAGCTTTCATGATCTTGATTATAAGAGAATACCACAACTCACACAGGTCTGGGGCCAAAATTAGGGAGCTGCTTGGAGATTGCACAGAGATGTTACTCCAAAAGGGGAACCTATGCAGAATCCTACAGGCATCCATGCCTAGCAACTTGAACAGGTGCCATTCAGAAGGGTTACGCACCGGGAAACTATGGGCATACTTGCACAGCTCTGAGGAGGGATAAAGGAGCCCAAGCACTCTCATGTACCCCTGGGAAGGTCCCCACTGCCCTGCTGTGGGCTGTAGTTGAGATTGAGATCTGAGCAGACAGTATATTCCACAATTACTTGCCCAAGCCGATTGTCCATAGTGGGACCCAGCCTTTTCGGTCATAGGCCCAAGGCACCATTTTGGGAATTTAAAGCCCAGCAGCACCCTGCCCTCAGGCTAAGTTTGGGCTGACACAGCTACAGCTGCTTTCCTCATGAGGTAGTATGAGGAGCCTAAGCTCTCCTGCATATATATTAGGACAATTCCCACTGCCCTGCTATGTATGGGCTGCTGTGACACCAAGATGTGAGCAGACAGTACTCCCCCAGTATCTTGCCCATGCTATTCGTATGGAAGAGTCCCCACCCTCTCTGGTCACAACTTTAAAGAATAATTGATGAAAACTTCCTAAGACTAGCAAGAGAGTTAGATTTCAGACACAGGGGTTCTAATGACCCTTATGCAATACAGTGCAAAAAGGACTTCTCCATGACATATTACAATCAGAATGATTGTCAAAGTAAAAGAAAGAATTTTACAATAGCAAGAGAGACAAAAAATAGCATCTAGTCACCTATGAAGGAAACCCCATCATATTGACAGTGGACCTCTCAGCTGAAACTTTACAGGTCAGAAGAGAATGTGATGGCATTTTCAAAGTGATGAAAGAAAAAAAGTTGTTAGCCAAGAATTTTATATCCTGCCAGAATAAGCTTCATAAATGAAGGAGAAATACAGTCTTTTTAGATAAGTAAATGCTGAGAGAACTCATCACCATTAAGCCAGCCCAAAGAAAGTGTGCAAAGGAGTCATAACTGTAGAAATGAAAGGTCAATATTCTCCAGCATGAAAACACACACAAATATAAAAGTCATAGGTCTTGTAAAGCAATCATACAAAGGAGGAAGATAAAGAAATTATATGACAACAAGACAGAAGTTCAGCAAACTGCAAAGACAAAAATAGAAAAAGAAAGAAACAAAGAATTTATAAAAATCAAGCAACAATATGATAAGAACAAAGGCTCAAATATTAGCCTTGCATGTAAATGTATTAAATGCTCCACTGAAATTGGCAGAATGGATAAAAAAACACATCATCCAACTTGATGCTGCTTACAAGAAACCCAAATTACCCATAGAGACACAGATAGACTGAAAATAAAGGGATAGAAAAAGATATTTTACACAGACACCAAAACCAAGCAGAGTAGCTGTACTTACATCAGATAAAACAGACATGAAATCAAAAACAGTGAAAAAAAAAAAAAAGGCAATGCAGGTCATTACATAATGATAAAGGGATCAACTCAGTAAGAGGATATAATGATACTAAATATATATGCACAGAACATCAGAGCACACAGATTCACAAAACAAATATTACTAGATCCAAGGAAAGAGATAGACAGCAGCACCATAAGCATGGGGGACTTCAACACCTTACTCACAGCACTACATACATAATTGAGACAGAAAATCAGAAAATCAATAAAGAAACATTGCACCTAAATTGAACTTCAGACCAAATGGACTTAATAGACTTTTACAGATATCTCTTCCAACGAAAACAGAATATATATTCTTTTTATCACCACATAAAATATTCTCCAAGATAGATGACATTTTAGGCCACAGAACAAGTCTTAACAAATTTTAAAAATCCAAATTCTATCAATATCTTCTCAGACCACAGTGGAATACAGCAAAAAACAATACAAGGAGGAGCTTTAGAAATTATAGAAATATGTGGAAATTAAAGAACATACTACTGAACAATCACTGGCTTAATGAAGAAATAAAGATGGAAATTAAAAAAATTGAAATATTAATAAATGAAAATGTGAACACAACATCCCAAAGCCTGTGGAATTTAGAAAAAGCAGTATTAAGAGGGAAACTTAATAGCATTAAATGCCTACATCAAAAAAGTAGAAAGATCACAAATTAACAACCTAACATTGCACCTCATGGAATTAGAGAAACGAGAACAAACCAAACCCAAAGTTAGCAAAAGAAAATAAATAATAAGCATCAGAGAAAAATTAAATGAAATAGAGACTAAAAAAAAAAATACAAAGGATCAACAAAATAAGAAGTTGGTTCTTTGAAAAGATAAACAAAATTGATAAACCACTAGCTAGACTATCCAAGAATGGAAGTGAGAAGATCCAAATAAACACAATCAGAAATGAAAAAGGAGACAAACAATTGATACCACAGAAATAGAAAAGATCATCAGAGACTATACATTCACAAATCAGAAAACCTAGAAGAAATGGATGACTTCCTGAAAACATACAGCCTCCTGAGACTGAAGAAATAGAATTCCTGAATAGACCAATAATGTGTAGCTAGATTGAGTCAGTTGTGGCAAATTTCCCAAGGAAAAAAATTAAGGAACAGATGGATTCACAGTCAAATTCTACCCAACGTACAAAGAACTAGTTTCAATCCCACTGAAACTGTTCCAAAAGATCAAGAAGGAAGGAATCCCCCCTAACTCATTCTGCAAAGACAGTATCATCCTGATACTCAAGCCAGGGAAGGATGTGTCAACAACAACAATAAAACTACTGATGCATAAGATTCAAAAATCCTCATCAAAATATATGCTATATGAGCTTGCTTATAAGTGGGAATGAAACTGTGGCTACACAAGGACACACAGAGTGGTATAATGGACATTGGACACTCATGGGGCAAGGTTGGTAGGAGGTGAGGGATGAGAGATTACCTGTGACATACAATGTACACGATTGGGTAACAGGTACACTAAAAGCCCAGAGTTCACCACTATACAGTATATACATGTAATAGAATTCAACCTGTACCCCCTAAATTGATTAATTTTTTTTAAAAGAATGTAAGTCAATAATATTTTACATATACAGTTCTCTATGTAACCACCGCCCAGATCATAGAATATTTTCAACACACAGAAGGCTTGGGTTTGGGCTGAAAATAGAATTGGATTAAAGTGAAAAACAGATTACTGGAAATGACGAGATACAAAACAAAGCCCATGCTCCAGGATGCAGCAATAAACATAGATATGTTATGATTTAATTTATATAACCCTCTAGAAAAGGAAAAAGTAAAGAGAAAAAAAATGAGCAGTAATTACAGGGGCTGAGATTGTGGAAAATAATTAATTAAAAAGAGGCAAAAAGGAAAAGTTATATCTGAAAATATATGAGTGACTTCACTTCCTACAACATATAAACAAACTCTTAATATCTACAAATATTTATTGGGTCTATCTTATGCTTACTCTATATCCTTAATGTTTCTTTCCTTTGTTGGGGACAGACATGCAAGGTGGTGGCTTTGGTGACTTCAGTATAATAATACAGAGGAAATAAATGAAGGTTTTATGAGAAATCTTCCCTAAATGATCCCTTTATGGGGCCTGAAATTCCTGATACTGCTGACTTCTTTTGCCTGAGGGTATGGCAAAGAGAGTAGGAGGGAGTGAGGTAGCTAGGAAGGGGCAGAGAAAGAAATTAATGATCCAAGACTGATGTTTTCAAGCATACCTACTTCTGTTTATTTCTTCTGAGAACTAAGTTACTGTATATATTGCTAACAAGGAGAATGTACAATGTAATGTTTTCAGATAACAAGTAAAATGGCCCTCTTCCTCTGAGTTCATGAGTACCTGAGCAGTTATACTTCTCCAAATTTGCAAACTTGTTCAGATGTTCTTCAGAGGCATAGTCTTACCTGCACTATGGACAATTTCTATGTCAGCCTCTATTTTCTAAATAGACATTCATATGTGGAGTTCACAAGAGTCTGGACAGTTGAAGGATCTCTTCTGTAGGAAGAAAGCCAGGGAAAATTGATCAATATCTAAATATTCCTTGCAATCACATTTAATAGGAAATTTTTTTTTTTTTTGGCTTAAACGTTTCCTGGAGTCCTGAAATTTCTATTTAATTGCAGTAAAAGACTATATCAATTAATCTAAGCACAATCTTGCTTAGAGATTAGAGACATACCTACTGTTGGGTAAGCCCTAGAAAGAGGGAGGTAGTACATAGGGAGGAAAATATTTTAAGAATAAAAATAATTTGCATCAAATCTCCAAATTGAAGCATTGCTTTTAAAAGTTTGACACTAAAATCTACCCATATCTGCTGTCAGGAGGATAGGGCAGAGAAAAATCATTTTTTTTTTTATTCCGTTGCAAGGGATTCATAAAATTTACAAACACGAGTCTTGAGACACAATAGAAACATGGATAAAACACTGAATTTGTATGCAAAATCACCGAAAATATACAATTTGTATTTTGTAGCTCACCCATACATATGTACTTTAGTGTTACAGAGCAGAGGAAATGCTGCACAAAACTAGCTGAACTGTTATTATTTTACTTCACGATATGTGCATATTCTACCAATATTTTCTACTTCAAGCTTACTGATGATTAAGGAAAGAGTGAAATAAATGGATTATGGTCTTGCTGCCTTTTCCTTCCCATGCATTGTTTTTAAAATATGTGCTAGGCTATTACAGGGAAGTAATATAAGTAAGAAAGGATATGGTAGGGCTGCTTGGGGATTCATGTTTGGTAGAATGCCATTGCTTTCTTTCTGTGCTTCGGACAAGTTTGGGTTTGAGTGGAAAATGTAGCCTGTCTTGTACTTTGTACTGGCTTTGAGGTTCATTGAATGTCCACATATTTTGAGTGATACAAAATTCTTTCTCATGAGGCATTACAAGTGCTATAGGTGAATGGGTTTGCAAGGAAAGGTGGACATGGATATTGCATGTATCTCTTCTGCTCATGCTCATAATCCATTGTCTTTGTTTTGACGAAGGCATGTTTAAGAAATTAAGACGATGGATTGAAATTCAATTAAAAAATCCAAAGCAGCAAGAACAGAGCATTAAATCAATCCCACTATGACTGCACAGGTCACACACCCGTGAAGCCAACCCCATAGCTCTTTTAGATTCTAAGTTGTGGGGCCATATAGGACAAGTAGAATAACACTTTCTGAAATTAGTGCATGACAACAGAGGAGAGTGAACAAATTACATGTCAGCGTACCTTCTTGCAAAGGGCATAGTAGCCAATTTGATAAAAGCAATCATGCCCAGGAGGTCCAGTGAATAGGCCAAGTGGGATTGACCAGTTATTTGAAGAGGTTGATAGTGATAAAATAAAGTTAAGTAGACCCAGGAATTAAACAACAATTTTCTAAATAACTGTGAATGGTAGTAAAGTAATTTTTTTTTTATTTTGGTGGTCAGTAAGCAGAGGATGGGTAGGCAGAGTTATATAATCATGACTCTATCATTATTGACTCTATTATGATGGAGAATTTTAAAAAATTAATCAAAGAGGAATTTAAACTCAGTAAAAACAGGCAGTTCAGTCCCCCAGAGCCACGGTATTCCATGTGCTTCCAAGATAATGCAGGTAAAATTGACTTGACAAAAGTAAGCATTCAAAAGAGAAGCTGTTATTGTTATATTTTATATTATAATTATTAATATATTATTATATGATAGTATGACAATTATTATTATATAAACAGTTGAAAGTAGAGGAGATTTTCATCTCAGTGAAGTTTCGTAAGTTTCTCTAAGACAAGGACTACTAAAAAATGGTTACTTTTAATACATAAACAAACTATATTTGGTGAAAACTGAATTTTATTCCATATTTATACTAAACTGTGGCTATAAAAGTTTATACGAAAGAGTTAACGGGACTAACTCCTTAAATATTCATATAAAAAATAAAGGAAGACAACAATGTTGTAAACCAATTTGTATTCCCTAGGTCTGATGAGTTTATGAATGGCATCTCCATGTATTCAGTAGTTCCTCTAAGGCTATATAAGTGCTTGTGTGCATCTGTACATGTGTGTACATTTTCAGGAATTTGGCTTACTCTATAAGTCAATGAACATAGCTGTCTCTAAAGTGATTGAGTCCCCTGAGTTTCTTGTAAAGGGTATATAGAATTCTTCTGTACATAGGCAAAGTAAATATAATCATGACATGGTTCCATAAAAAAGACACATAGGAGATAAAATAAATGCCATTATACCATTAATTAAATATACTCAAAACTGTGTGTGCAAAATATTAAAAGTGTGACAGAAAGAGGTGTAAATATTTAGGAGATGCTACAAAGTTATTATCTGTGTTCCCCCCAAATTCATATGCTGAAATACTAACTACCAAAATAATAGTATTAGGGGCTGGGTCCTTTGTGAGGTAATTATGTCATGAGGGAGCCCTCATGAATGTGATTAGTGATCTTATAAAAGAGACTCCAGAGAGTGTCGTTGTCCCTTTCACAATGTAAGTTACATATAAGAAATATTCAGGAACACATCTACCCAACCAATTCAAGGGATTAAACTGAAAAAAAAAGGTAGATGGTTTTTAATATAAATTCATGGTTTTACATACTGCTGTGTACAAATTTCCAATATCAGCGAGTGCAGACAAGTCAGTAAGTAAGAATAATAGTATCCTTATTCTATGAAGAATCTGTAGAAGAGATGAAGCACAAATCAACAGGTCATATTAATGAAATCATCTCATTTAGTATCACAGTATACACATTAATATATGTAAATTAATATTGATAATACATTTTTTATTTACTTTTATTTTTTTCAGCATCTTACAGGGGTAAAAATGTTTAGTTTACATATATTGCCTTTGCCCCACCCAAGTCAGAACTTCAAGCGTATCCATCCCCCAGATTGTGCGCACCGCACCCATTAGGTGTGTATATACCCATGCCCTCTTCCCCCCTTCCACTTGCCTGACACCTGATAAATGTTACTACTATGTGTACACTTAAATGTTGATCACTTAATACCAATTTGATGGTGAGTAACGTGGTATTTATTTTTCCATTCTTGGGATACTTCATTTAGTAAAATGGGCTACAACTCTCTTGGGTTGTTTCCACATCTTTGTAATTGCAAATTGTGCTGCTATAAACATTCTAGTGCAGATGTCTTTTTTATAGAATGTCTTTTATTCCGTTGGGTAGATGCCCATTGATGGGATTGTTGGATCAAATGGTAGTTCCACTTGTATCTCTTTGAGGTATCTCCATATTGCTTTCCACAGAGGTTGTACTAATTTGCAGTCCCACCAGCAATGTATGAGTATTCCTATCTCTCTGTATACATGCCAACATTTACTGTCTTGGGACCTTTTGATAAAAGCCATTCTCACTGAAGTTAAGTGATATCTCATTGTGGTTTTGATTTGCATTTCCCTGATGATTAGAGATGTTGAACATTTTTTCATGCTTGTTGGCCATTATTCCACATTCTTTGGAAAATTTTCTGTTCATGTTCTTTGCCCAATTTTTAATTGGGTTCTTTGATTTTTTCTTGCTGATTTTCTTTAGTTCTATATAGATACTAGTTATCAGCCCTTTATTGAATGTGTAGCATGTGAATATTTTCTCCAATTCTGTAGGTTGTCTGTTTGCTCTCATGATAGTCAACAGACCCACAAAGAAGAACTGATGCCTATGCTGCAGAAATTATTCCACAATATCAAGAAGGAGGGGATCCTCCTCAACACACTCTATGAAGCCAACATCACCCTGATACCAAAACCAGGAAAGGACGCAACAAAAAAAGAAAACTACAGATCAATATTTCTTACGAATATAGATGCAAAAGTTCTCAAAGGAATCCTAGCAAACAAAATTCAGCTGCTTATCAAAAAAATAATCCATCACAACCAAGTGAGCTTCATCCCAGAGATACAGTGATGGTTCAACATATGCAAATCTATAAATGTAATTCACCACATAAATAGAAGCAAAAACAAACACCATATGATCCTCTCAATAGTGGCAGAAGAAGCATTCAACAAAATTCAGCCCCTTTTATGATGAGAAACTTACAAAATAGGCATAGATAGGACTTACCTAAAAATGATAAAAACCATACATGAGAAACTCACAGCCAGCATCATACTGAATGGGGAAAAATTGAAAGCTTTCCTGCTTAGAACTGGAACCAGACAAGGTTGCCCTCTATCACTGCTTCTATTCAACATAGTGCTGGAAGTCCTAACCAGAGCAATCAGACAAAAGAAGGAAATCAAGGGCATCTCTCTCTGCTGATGATATGATCTTATATCTAGAAAACCCCAAAGACTCTGCCATGGGACTATTGGAATTGATAAACAAATTCAGCAAAGTCCCAGGTTTCAAAATCAATGTACAGAAATCAGTAGCATTCCTATAAATCAACAACAGTCAAACTGAGAACCAACTCAAAGACTCAATACTCTTCACAATAGCAACAGAAAATTAAATACCTAGGAATATATTTAACTAAAGAGGTGAAAGACCTCTACAGGGAAAACTGCGAAACACTGAGAAAGGAAATAGCAGAGGACGTAAATAGATAGAAGACATACTATGCTCAGGGGTCAGCAGAATCAACATTGTTAAAATGTCTATACTACCCAAAATGATCAACAGATTCAATGCAATCCTGATTAAAATACCAACATAATTTTTGCAGATCTAGAAAAAAATAATTCTGTGCTTCATATGGAACCAGAGATGACTCTGGATAGCAAAAGCAATCTTTAGCAAAAAGAACCAATTGGGAGGCATCAATTTATCAGACGTGAAACTATACTACAAGGCTATAGTAACTAAAACAGCATGATATTGGCAAAAGAACAGAGACATAGACCAATGGAACAAAACTGAGAATCCAGATATAAAACCCTCCTCATATAGCCATCTAATCTTTGACAAAGCAGACAAAAACATACACAGGGAAAAAGAATCCTTATTCAATAAATATGTTGGGAAAACTGGATAGCCGCATGTAGAAGACTGAAACAGGATCCACACCTCTCACTTCTCACAAAAATCAACTCACGGTGGATAACAGACTTAAACCTAAGGCATGGAACTATAAGAATTTTAAAAGAAAATGTTGTAAAAGCTCTTATAGACTTTTTCCTAGGGAAGGAATTTATGAGGAAGACCCCAAAGGCAATCTCAGCAACAACAACAAAAAATAAATAGATGACACCTGATCAAATTCAAAAGCTTCTGCACAGCCAAGGAAACTATCAAGAGATAATATATTTTAAAAATGTATCTCCAAATAAAGAGCACTAGTCTAGTATCATGAGTTATAACTTGCAGTTTATTTGTTCCAAGTCAGGCAGTTTTTTGCAGATATGTCAATAAATTTGTCTTCTAAACTCTGTATAACTATTGGCATCAGCTAGATTCTTATTCACTTTATATATAAAATCAGAAGTATTTGCTAAGGACCTGCTGTGTACAAGCCACATGATAGGGTGAAGATGAAGCAAAGATAGACTATCTCTACCACAAAGCTACCAGCAATTTATAGAGAAAATTCATTAGCTTTACTAATGTGAATAGACAATCAAAATATCATGATGTTCACTAATTAAGTGTTATGGTACTATGTTAGTGTTCTATTGCTGCTAAGATACACTACCGAAAACTTAGTGGCTTAAAACAATACAAATTTTTATCTTATAGTCCTGTGAGTCAGACATTTGAAATGAGTTTCATCCAGCTGAGGTCAATGTTTCATCAGGGAAACATTCTTTCTGAAGGCTCTAAGATGGAATCCATGTCCTTGCCCTTTTCAGCTTTCAGAGGTCACAAACATTCATAAACACTTTTCCTTCATCTTCAAAATCAGCAACAATGGGTCATCTTCTCACATGACATCACTCTCATTTCCTCTTCTGCTTCCTTCCACTTTCCAGGTCCCTTTGTTTACATTGGGCCACATAGATAATCCAAAATAATCACCCAATTTTAAGGAAGGTTGATTATCAATTTTAATTTTCTCTGCAACCTTAATTCTCCTTTGCCACCTAATGTAACATCCTCACAGTTTCTGGGGATTAAGGTTGTACATCTTTCAGGGTCAATATTCTGTCTAACATGGATATATCTTATAAAATTTGGATACTGAAGGTGATAATAACTGACATTTGAAATAGTAGGGGTAAACTATGTAAAAGACATGACATTTAAACTATAGTCTTATATGTATGTAAAATACAGGACAAGAACTATGTAAATCTTGAAATTATTAGGTAGCAAACTCTTTAGTCCAAATTCTTAATTGCTATAAAGTTAGGACTAACAGCTACTCCACGAACCACATAGATAAATATTGTGTATACCATTTTTGTTTTACTCTATCAGATCTAAATTTATCAAATAATTGTTGAGAATAGTAATTTCTGATACAAGTTTAGAGTCCGCACAAATTTGGGCAGATCTCTTACAATTGTTCTAACATAAAGCTATAACATAGCACACTTTTTTTTTTAATGATAACACAATAGTACTGAAAGCAAATTCAGATGAGCATATGATTTATTATGATTTCAATATTTTTTTAAAAACCACTATTTTAGTTTATGTTATAAAATTTTAACTCCTGAGATTGACCATGCTCAATAAAATTGTAGACTCTTAATCAATCCAAATATAAAATTATTTTTTAAAAATAAAAATATTCTGAGTCAAGGAGAAACACTAAATTTTTTAAAGTGTTTCTACGTTTAGAGGCATCTGAGTCAGTGGCCATATTTTCCCTTATTTTAATCTAGATGTTTGGTATCTCGGGGAGAAAAAAATTAATTCTTATTTCATGAACACCTGAACAGACCTCAAATCTAGATGAATGACACTATTACCTGGATAGATAATTCATTTTTCTATAGTGACAATCTGCTGTAATGTTTCAGTAGTGCTGCTTTCAAAATAGATGTTAGATGCCCAAATCTATGCTTTAGTCCCTGAAGTGACAGTTAAAGAAAGGTATCATGAATGAGTATTTAATGTGCAACAAATATAACACAAAAAAGGCAACTATTCTTTTTGTATAATTAAATGGCATGAATTAATAAGAAGGTAATATTCTTATTTTAATATATTTATGATATATGACAATGACGTTTTTCATCTCTTTTCCCCTAACTATATCTAGAAAGCCTTAGATGAAAATGTCTTTAGTATAACAGAATGTTTCAAGAAATGGAGGGGACAGCAGCATTGAATTTTCATATATCATGTCAAATAGCTGATACACTTAGGGGATCCCTGGGGCATTATATAATATATATTCTTAGCAAATGGCTGGTAACCTAAGAGGCTCCTTCCTGTACAAATCCTGCTATATAATAGACATAATGACAGTAATAAATGCAATAGGATTTTAATTAAATGAATATAGCAGCTTGTTGATGGACAGATGAAAAAAATAGTACTTGATACCTCAAAGCCCTTAGAGAAATTGCCCAGCTTTTTGGGCATTGAAGAAAATTCTGAAAGGTCGGGAACAGATGCCTTGTAAACAGATTCCTTCAAAAACCTGTCCAACATATACTCCTTTTATATTTTTAATAATTGACATAATTATTTAGTATTTTATTCAGTTTTCCTTTCTTTTTTTTTTTAAGATGAGGTCTCATGTTGTCACCTAGGCGGGAGTGCAGTGGCTCCATCACAGCTCTTTATAGCCTTGGACTCCTGGGGTCAAGCGATCCTCCCACCTCAGCCTCCCAAACAGCTGGGATTACAGGTACAAGCCACCATGCCCAACTCATGTAATTTAATAGAAACATAAGGGACTTCCAAATCTAAAATTTTATTCTTTTATTTTCCTCATGTATATTCAGGCTTCTATTGTCTTCTATTATTTCCTTTAGCTTCACACATTTCTTTTAACATTTGTTTTAGCATAGTTTATCTGACAACAAATTCTTTCATCTTTTGTCATGCTGAAAATTATTCGTTTTTACTTTTTAGATTCATTTCTCCAAGATATAGATTCCAGGTTTCTTTTTTTTATCTTTTAGCAATTAAAAAATAATATTCCATTGTCTTCTGGTCTCCATTGTTTTCTACTGCAATGCCAACTATCTTTCTTGGCTGTTTTTGTCTTTGTTTTTTCAACCATTTGACTCTTGATTTGCCTATTTATAGTTTTATTTGTATTATTTTGCTTCGTGTTTGCTGAACTTCTAAGATCTGTGAGTTGATATTGTCTCATAATTTTGGAGTATTTTTGGCTATTCTCTTTCCAGATATTTCTTTTGTCCCATTATTTCTCTTTTTATTTTTCTCTGTTTATGTCTATTTTGAATAATTACCATTGAACTGTCTTAATGATCACTGCTACTTTCCTCAGTTGAGTCCAGGGTACAAGTAAGCCCTTCAAATGAATTCTGCATTTTAATTTAATTATTTTAAATAAATACATTTAAATTATTTTAGCTTTCCTACTCTTCTCCCTGACTTTTATGGACCACCACTTTGCATATAGAAAAAACACCACAAAAATTAGGATACATCTGCCCAGCACCATCTTCTGCAACCAATGTCTTGTACTCTATGAAGTCCTAGAATAACCTAGAGGAATATGAATATGAATGAGGTCTTTTGTCCTTTGGTGTACTATCTCCAGGGGATTAATAAGAGACTGTAGAATAAAATTAGTAGGCTGTGTTTAGGACCCCACAAAATTCTAATCCTTGACACTAGCTCACATGCAAACATTAAAGTTATTTAAAATATTAACCATTCCTCCTTACTCTCCTTTATATTTTATCTGTCTAGACCTACCTATCATCCAGGAAGGAAAACAATAATGACACGCCCTTCGTGGAGAAAGTCCTCGTCATTTTCTAGATTTTAGTTCATTTAGGCTTGTGTGAATTTCAACTGCTCAATATGTTTTTAAAATAGTTTATAATATTGCAATTTATTTAGCTTGTTCTCATTAGAGTGAGAATGGCAATCTCATGTGAATTTCTACAATTCCAATAGAACGATATCCAATGTGTATTTAATTTTAGTAAACTAAAATGCAAGCATTTTTCCTTTAGTTCATTAAGTTTTATACTATAGATATTTATACTCTATTTAATACAATATTCAAAATGAATGTATAGAATATAAAGACACAATATAGAATAATTTTTATGCATAAAAATTTAAAAATTAGTTAAGAAAAATGAAGTAAACAAAATTAAGAAATTAATAACATTGGACGGTGATAAATTGCGTGGCCCAGATAAATTCATATAGGAATTAAGATAAGCTTATTGAGACCTCTTGTTACTTTTAAGCAATCATAGATGAAACAGGATTAAATGTGAACCTTGACTATCTCTTAAGTACAACAAAGAATGATGTAATAGCACACGGGAAACTTCATGTACTTTTGGTCTCGAGTCGTTCATTTCCATTTATATGTATTTAAAGAGCACAAGGGAGGCCATAACCTCAGTATCATGAATTATATCTAGACCATAAACACCACTGTAAGTAATCAGCCCAAAGACAAAATCGTTCTGAGAGAACCAAGTACTAAAGATAAGGCAAATCAAGGATCAACAGAGTAAAATAATAGATCAGAAGAACTAGAGGATGCATTTCTGTAGGAAAAAAAACTTCAACATTTCAATTAAGTCAGTGGATTTAAATAAATTAAAATGAAAATGAAAAGTTTGCAATTATCAAAAGCCAAACAGTGGATCAAAAATCTGGTTATAAAAAAAAAAAAAGCTGCTATGTAATCTTGACATTAAGGTGAACTTTAAGTGTAAGAGTTTTACCAATATTTCCTACTTTTATGTAGATGTTGCAGAATTTAAATGTGAAAACAGCTATCATACATAGCGGAACAGGAAAGGGAAGAGTAAAACTGACCATTAAATCTGATTGTATTGTGAAAAGGATAAAAGTATTGTTTTATTAAGGATATAAAATGCATATAGGTAAAATTTCTATATTCGGGAATCACAAACTTAACTAAGAATAAATCTAAATTTAAGTAGTTGGGACTATGCTGAAATATTTACTAAATTAACAGAGTTTCTATGAATGTTTACATAGACCGATGCAGCCAAAAGGTCATAAAGAATGTTTGCAAAATATTTTTAAAAATCTAATTTATGCTTACGTAAATGAATATTTTGTAAAAACCTTTGAAATAACTTTTAAAATTTTTTCTTTAAATTTATAACATAGAGAATTAAAGCAAATCGAAAAGCAGTGAATGAAATTAGATTCCTTCAAGGTGAACATTATTTCCTTTATTTCTGGTACTCATATTAAAATTAAAGCTATATCATGATTACTCAAATAACTCTGTAAGTATCTTTAATTATGTCAGCACCGGCTGTTTTCATATCTATTTTTTCTAACATCGTAGGTTACTTCTAGGTATTATCTTAATACAACAAATTTAAGATATATGTGTTAGTGAAATGGAAAAATATCTTTTGAAAAGCAGGGTATATGTTACAAAAATAACCATACTTTTCTTCTAGTATAGTTTAAGGAAAACAGAAGAATGCATATTTTTATTTTCCAAATAATTACTTAATTTGAAATATGAATTTAACAGCAGAAACTTGGCTATGGAGAATGTAGTGAAACCATTAATAGCTAGCTTCTAATTATGGCCCTTTAATTATAAATACATTTATAACAACAAAAACATCTTATTATTGTAAATCCCAGTGGCTATCTCTATACCTGTGAAATATTTAAAGTAAGCTATGTTCAAATATTTAAATGATGAAACTTCTGCAACTGCTCTTAAAATGAAATTCAGTATTACAATCAACCACAGTATTTAATCATGTGCTAAAAATGTATACGAAAATTGCGATTTAGGCAATGGATTAAAATTAAAAGTTAATTAACAACAATTCATTTCAAAATTTTATAAAACTAAATTAAAGATTAGTATAATAGTATGCTTTTGGTTAAAATATAAAATTGAAGAATAATCTCATTTTTCTTTATTTTTATCGGTAAGTAAATGGGGAATTTACTTTAAAATGATATTTGCAGTTTAAGACTAATATTGGTTCCCAAAACTTATATATTTTGTTCTTAAATAATTTTGGACTTAGTTTCCCAAAACTTAGTCTGATCTTATATAAAATTATTTTATACTTTCTATTTTTAACTAGAAATTTTGCTTTAGATGCTAAGCTGCTATCATTGACCAGTTTTGTTCTGTGTCGTCCAATGATCTTAAAATGCATATTTTAAGATATTAATAATGAATATAAAATCAAAATGGAATATATTTCCATATTCATATTATCATATTTTCTTGGTTTTCATAACAAACTTTCAGAAATTTATGTATTACTGCAACTATCCTACAAATAAGGAGAAGGAAAAGAAACTTTTATTAATTTTACTTCTGAAAAATGGGAAATCTAGCATTATATGATTTTAGATTATCATATTAACCAGAATCCAGAGTATCAAACTGAGAGCATAAAAGGATTTTTTTGGCTGCAGACTTTCGTGGACTCAGTGGTAAAGCTAGATTGATGACTGTTTGTAATAGCAATAATCCCTGCAAAATCAGTCATTAACACAGTTAACAACTAATTTGTTGGAGTGTTAACTGCCCTTGGCTTTGCCTCAAGCTGTTAGCAAGCTGGTCATTAACTGCTGGTTACAATTGATTTCTTGGGGCCCTATTTAACAGAAATTTGATTTCAAATCAACACCCACAGAGGATAATTTTGATTCAGTAAACAAGTAAGTCTCTTTTCTTAAGGTTAGCCTTGCTACAATATTGTACTTTTATGATATATCAAAAGGCATTTCCAAAAGTCAATATGCATGTGAAAAATGTATGATTACTCTAAAGAGAACTAGATCAATTTCTATGTTTTTCAACCTATGTGATAGGACTGTCAGACAATGTAGGGTAAGAAAAACAGTGGAGAATATGTCTTCAGTTAAATATATTCAGACACTACATATTTCCAAGGGGATTCTATTGAATCAAACAACGGGGTGTGTGTGTGCTTGTGTTTGTGTGTGTGTGTGTGTGTGTGTGCGTGTATGAAGAGCTATTATATTATTCAACCATTTAATGGCAACAAAAGGAATGGCTAACAATAACTAAGTATAAAAAATGTCTTCTTTCACTATGCATAATGAAAAAATCCTCAACATATCACGTTTCATTTCCAAATAAAACTCAGGATTCTTATACTTCCACTGAAAAGTGCTGTTTACTATAAGACTTTAATAATTTACCCATTCATCCAACAAATATTTATTGAGCATGTTCTATGTGCTCTGCATTGTTCTTTGTATTTGAGTAAAACAAAGATTACAAATTTGGGGAAATGTAGTTGCTAGTAACAAAACATAAACTATAAATATAAAGATCAGATAAATAACTTATATTAGAAAATAAGTTTTTTTAAAAAAATAGGGAAAGGAGTATCAGGAAGTAAAAGGAGTGACTATGGTTACAATGAAGTTTGAAATTATACATATGAGGTCAGGGTAGGTGTCAATGAGAAATAGTTTCAACAAAGACGTGAAGGAAGTGAGAGAGTTAGCCAAGTAGATATCAGGGAAAACACATTCCAAACAGAAGGAATAGCTAGAACAAAGTTGTTGTTTTTTTTTTTTTTTTTTTTTGTGAATGAGGTAAAATACTTGTAAAATCAGGTTTACCATTTACACCATTTTTAAGTGTACAGTTCAGTGGCACATAGTATATTCACAATCTTGTATAACCATCATCACTATATATTTATAAAACTCTTTCATCATCTGAAACAGAAATTCAGTAACCACTAAGCAAAAACTCCCAATTGCCCCTACCATAAGGCCATCATAACTTCAATTCTACTTTCTGTCTTTATGAATTTGCCCATTATAGATACTTCATACAAGTGGAATTATATAATATCTGTCCTTTTGTATCTGGCTTATTTCACTTAGCATCATATTTTCAAGGTTCATCTATGTTGAGACATATATCAGAACTTCATTACCTTTAAGGATGAATAATATTCCATTGTTTATTCATTCATCTGTTGATGGACAGATGAGTTGTTTCCAACTTTGGGCTATTATGGATGATGCTGCTGTGAACATTGGTTTATGAGTATCTATTTGAGTTCCTGTTTCAATTCTTTTGGGTATACATCCAGGAGTAAAATTGCTGGGTAATATGGTATTCCTGTATTTAACTTTTTGAAGAACCATGAATCTGTTTTGCATGGTGGCTTCCTAACAGTTGTTATTTTCTGGGTTTTTGTTTTTTGTTTTATAATAGCCACAAATGTGAAGTGAGATTTCATTGTGGCTTTAATTTACATTTCCCTAATGACCAATGATGCTTAATATCTTTTCATGTGCTTATTTTGTTATTTATATATCTTATTTGGAGAAATGTCTATCCAAGTTTTTTGCCCGTTTTTGAATTGAGTTGTTTTTGTTGTATTGGAAGAGTTTTTTAAAGGTATTTTGGATATTAATCCCTTATCAAATATATGATTTGCAAATATTTTCTCCCCTTCTATGAGTTGTCTTTTCACCCTTTTCATAGTGTCCTTTGATGAAAAAACATTGTTAATTTTAATTAAGTTTAATCTATCTATTTTTTCCTTTATTGGTCATATCAGTGTCCTATCCAAGGAATCATTGTCAAATCTAATGTCATGAATATTTTCCCATATGCTTTAATCTAAGAGTTTTATAGCTTTAGCTTTCAAATTTAGTTTATTATCTATTTTAGATTAATTGATGGACAGGGTGTAATATAAAAGTCTAATTTCATTCTTTTGCATGTGAATATACAGTTTCCCCATTACCATTTCTTGAAACTGGATATCCACATGCAAAAGAATGAAATTAGACTCTTATCTTTAACCCTGTTTAGTTTATTAGTTTGTTTTCCTAAAGAATTAGGAAAAGAGAAACTAAATACAAAGCTAGCAGAAGGAAAGAAATAATAAAGATTAGAGCATATATAAATAAACTAGAGAGTAGAAAAGCAATAGAATTAACAAAAAAATAAGTTGGTTTTTTGAAAAACTCAAGGAAATTAACAAACTTTTAGCTAGATGAATTAAGAAAAAAGAAGATTCATATTACCAAAATTAGAAATTAAAATGGGATATTAGTACCAATTTTTACAGAAACAAAAGTAATTATAACAGAATACCATAAGCAACCATATGTCACAAAAATGGGATAACCTAGATGAAATGGACAAATTTCTAGAGATATACAAAGTATCCGAACTGACTCAGAAAGAAATAGAAAATCTGAATATAATATCTATAGCAAATAAAGAGATTGAATCAGTAATCAAACTCTCCCCAATAAAGAAGAATCCTGGACTAAGTGGCTTCACTGGTAAGTTTTTTTAAACATATAATGAAGAATTTTCACTAATTCCTCTCAAACTCTTTCAAATAATTGAAGAGCAGGTACTTACACTTACTAACTAACACTTACTAACTCATTCTATGAAGCTTTTTTCAAGACTGAGGAACGGGAGATGTCGGCTATTCATGTACGTCATATATTTGCCTAACAGTAGCAACCTCTTCCTTCATCAACACTCTCCTAGTTGTTATGAGTGTCCAATCAGGTACCACAGTTCTGAATTATTTGAATCTAAATCTCTCTTTATGGCTAAATTGTTGTTGTGGTGGAGGGACTGACCCCAAAGTGTTTCCTACTCTGCTATTTCTCATAACATCACTCTAGAGCAAAGTTTTTAAGAAAAGAATAGGTCCATGTTAGGGTCTGTGGGTCAATCATGTTTCTGTACATTTAGTATGCAAAATTATTTTCATTTTGGATTGTCTTCTCAATGCTGTTTGTAAGGAAAACATTTTGGAAGGAAGAAACACTGTCTAGGTTTGTTTGTTGTGCAGTATAATAATGTTAACATTCTCCTCTGGGGAAAAGAATGGATATTTTGCTTATAGCCCATTTTAAAAACTGAGTTTTTAAGTTCAGAGTTCTCCTGTAACCTAACCCAGTGTGTGTGCAGTCATCACTGGGCACTTTGAATGCTGCCTTGAAGGAACTGAGATTTGAGAATGAGTTAAGAAAATGTAATATTTTGGCTCCTGTTATTGCTATAATAAACTATTCTTTGTTTCTGATGTGAAATTCTCGTTTTTACCCAGCTTCTATGGAATCATGGCAGGCTAACTAGTTAAGTTGTAAGTAGGATAAAATCTCATACTGTTCATGTATCTTGAAAGCCTAGTGTGTTTGAGGAACAGCAGGAAGTGCAATGTGAATTAAGCAGAGTAAAAAGTGGTATTGGGGTATCAGGACATGATGTCAGAGAGGAAGGACATGGAAGGAAGGGGGACATATCATGTAGGAATTTATAAGCCATTGGAAGCAAAAATATAACTGTAATGAGTGAATGGGAAGTCACTGAAGGGTTTTAGAAAAAGAGTGACATGATCTGACTTAAGTTGCCAAAGTATGAATATGGCTGCCATGGTTTAGCAGTTTACTGGATATGTTTGGTAAACAGCATGATGGATGGTGATTGCCTAGTGCTGTGGTCTCCAACCCCTGGGCCACGGACAAGTACCAGTCCATGGCCTGTTAGGAACCAGGCTGCACAGCAGGAGGTGAACAGAGGGTGAGCAAGCGAAGTTTCATCTGTATTTACAGCCACTCCCCATCACTCACATCACGGCCTGAGTTCTGCCTCCTGTCAGGTCAGAAGCAGCATTAGATTCTTCATTATGGTGAGTTGTATAATTATTTCATTATATATTTCAATATGATAATAATATTAATAGAAATGTAATGCACTTGAATCATCCCCAAACCATCCCCCCAAACCCCAGTCCATGGAAACATTGTCTTCCATGAAACTGGTCCTTGGTGCCAGAAAGGTTGGGGACCACTGGTATTGAATACAAGAAAGAGTGTTGTCAGGTGCATACAACTGCCATCACCTGGGAAGGCTGTAGGTGGAGCAGCTTTTGGCAATATCGGGAGTTCAGTTTTGATATGAGACACTACATTGTATTTGAGATGTTTATGAAACATCCAAACAGAGACAACAAATAGCTGAATATAGTACAAGGTTTGAAATAAGTATTTGGTAATCAGCATACAAATAATATTTAAACCACTGAACTATACAAACCGTTGGATTCTATGTCTGCAAATGTCTTCATTTCAGCTTCATTATTAAGAATATAGAATTCTAGGCTGATAGTATTGTATTATGGCTTCTGGTGTGTGTGTGTGTGTGTGTGTGTGTGTGTGTGTGTGTGTGCACGTGTGCATTGAGTAATCAATTTTTGACCTGATTTTTGCTCGTTGACAGATAACCTTAACTTTTTTCTGAAGCTGCTTTTAAGATTTGCTTTTTGTCTCGATATATTAGTTTTATTATACTGTGTCTACATGTAGATTACTTTTTAATTTTTCTTGCAAATCCAGAATCTGTTGGTTATCTTGAATCAATGTTATGTATTCTCGACCACAATATCTTCGACTTTTGTTTCTTGTCCAGTCTGTCTCTTTTTTTATTTTTAATTATATGTGTGTTAGACCTGTGTTAGATACTGTGTTTTAAATATTTATTTTTCAACTTTCTGTCCTTTTGTAATTCACTCTAAATATTTCCTTATGAACTGTATTTGATTTAACTAAAAATCCGTTCAGTGTTTCTAATGTAATATTAAATCCATCCATTTTGTTCTTAATTTCAGTCATTTTATTTTTAAGCTTTGGGTCATAGTTTCTAGTTTTCTAGTAAAATTCTCTATTATTTTATTGCATGGATTTGAATATGGAAATCATATTTATTTCTACACATTTAATTTCTGTAGGTTCCTTTTGTTTTATATGATGTTTTATTTATTCATGTACATAGCTACATTTGTTTACATCTAGATGGTATATTTGGAAATTGTTTTAGAAATATTTTAAAGACTATAATCTATATTCCTCCAGTGAAATTTTTTTTTTCTTCCAAGGATACAGAGGGCACAATCACTCCCATATCATGCTAAAGCAATATCAGGAATTAATATGATTTGAAGATCAACTGCAGTCTTTGTGTTACTATGAGTTTTCCCTTTTCATAAGATTCAGACCATCAGTGTCTCAATCTGTCGTGATGGGGTTCACTAGGCAAGCTTCCTTTTGCAAGACATAGAATAAATTCTTCTGTCAGAAACTTCATTCCACCTCCTGACTTTAGGCTGCCACCTCCAGAATTAAAAAGCTTCAGGAGAAAAGAGTATCTATGGTCAATCTCACTTCCTTATTTTTTTTTTTTTTATTCTAGGATCCTTCTTTGGTAATTATTTGTTATCTTCCTAAATTTCCAGTGCCTTCACTAATTCAGGAAGATCACTGTTGCTGTTGTGCAGCAGTAGTCCTCTGAGTAAGGTTTGTTCTGGATTACTTACTCACCACTATTAAAGACAGCACTGTCTCTATGCATCTTTAATCAAATATCTCGTTCTTTAATGATTTAAGAAAAAAATAATCTAAGTTGCTTGAAATAGTGACACATGCTGATGCATTATCTTAAACATCCAAATCAGCATTACATAGTAACACTCTAATTCTCTTAGTGGGAAGTTGTGTATGCAATCATGTACCACATAACAACATTTCAGTCAATGATGGACTGCATATACAATGGTGGTCTCATAAAATTATAATACGTTTTTACTGTACCTTTTCTGTGTTTACATATATTTAGATACACAAATACTTACTGCTGTATAGGTTTATAGCCTGAGAGCAATAGGCTATAGTAGCCTAGGTGTGTAGTTAGCTACACCATCTGTGTTTGTGTAAATACACTCTATGACATTCACACAACAAAATTGCCTAATGATGAATTTCTCAGAATGTATTTCTGTCATTAAGTGACACATGACTGTGTATGTGTGTGTGTGTGTGTGTGTGTGTGTGTGTGTGTATGTGTATAAAATATATGTGTATATGTGGATATATGTTTATCTCCTATTCTTGGTACCTCCTTACTAGTTTGATTTGGAGTTTAATCTTTATTTGTTGATTTTCCTCAGTTCTTCAGAACCATCATTTTACTCCATGCTCCCTGAAACTGCTGAGTAAATGAAAACTATGAATATTATCACAAATTTATGCAGTTGCTCGAGGGGATATCATTAGTTAACAAGATAAAATGAAAATTTTGAAAAAGGTATTAAAAATTATAGCTGGTAATGTTGAAACAAGGGTTAGATTTATAACTAGAATAATGAAGAAAGCAATATTCTACTTGTTCATTGAATTATCATTATTGTTATTTTGCTAGCAATGGCAGCATAGAATGTTATGCTATGTCTTTTACATATATCTAAATGTATAAAGAAATTTTCCTATAGATTTCATACAAATGTATGTCTATTTGAGTAGTTTTCTATTTTGAGTAGTCATAATTTTTGGTTTACACAAATATCCTACTCTTCAGATAAACTCCAACCCTCAATTGCAGAAGTCACACAGGTTAAACTGTGACATTTGTGATCAGAGAAATTAGCATCTCTAATTACAGAAGCATTCTTCTGGCATGTAAGATGTGAGAGGGTCATAATATCTTATCCTCTCTGTCCTTCAAGTTAAAGATATGTTCTGTGGTCGTAATTTAATAGTAGCATAAAAATACACGATTCTGAATTCAGCATTTATCTCTATAATTTTTTAAAATTTTTGTATGATAGAGTTACTAGTCTTCTGGATAGGAAAGCTGTATAACTTCTTCTCCTTTTGCCTCAGGCAAAAATGCTTGTATTTGATTTATCTTTTGTACTTGTCTTTCTTTTAACAATATGAACTTTTTCTCAGACAAGTGCAATGCTGTGTGTGACCCCACAGGGAAATAGTTTTCTTTTTAAGGAATGTGTACAAAGTACTTAATAAGTCATGTCATTCCATGATTTAGTGTATATTATATTTTTGGTGACTACAGTTAACTTTCTTGGTCTCTAGATGCCAACATTTTAATAAAAACAAGACATTTTCAACAAAATGTCAGAAACAAAGTGATCAAAGTGCTGTGGGAGCAGTTTGGCAACAGTTTGAGCTTTGAATTTCCTATTCACTTTCCAAAACATTCACTTAAAAAGCATTTATTGAAGCTGAACTGCCTTTATCAGCCTGATCAGAGCTCCATAAAGAGCATGCATGATTCAACCGCCTTCCCAAGCTTTAAAAAATATAACTTTGATATATGCCTCACAAGTGCAGCACAATAGTTTTCATGCTCACGTTTGTTAAGATTTAGAGCAGCCATTAAAGAACAGAAGGGCTCTTTGGTGGCAATCCTCAGACATACCAAATATCCCAAAGCAAAACCTTCTACAAATCAGAGATTAAGGTACTGACAAAAATTTCCACTTGATTGCAGTTTTCCCCTTTAAACCTTATATCACGAGTGACTATCTTTTCGATCAAATCTCTTAGGGAGGTGAATAGATAGGTTTTTTTTTTTTTTCCCTCTTGGAGGAAAATATCAACTGAGAGATAAAAAGTGACATTTTATGTGCCTTGTCCAAAAGTCAGTCGATTTATTTAAAAAACGGTGTGTGAGTCTGACCTATACATGAAGTTTGTGGCATGTCTCTTGTCAAGTATTGATCACTTAAGTCTTTACTGTTTGCCTACTGCAATGTAGCTAATAATCTCTTTCTATTTAGTTTGTGGCTTTGAATTCTTATCATGGCTTTGCTGATTTCTTTGGGACCTATTAGATCTTGCTTTTGCTGTACAAATGGCTATGGAAATTAAGCTTGCTGAAGCATTTTTCCTAGGCAAACACTCTTTTGTTTTCCATCAGGTCATGTGTCAAGTGGTTTGCATGCAGATAGGGTAAATTTGGAAGCAGCAGGCGCCATCAATCTTCATGAGTTTGCTGTATACACCATTTCACCTCTCTACGGTTCAGTGGGAGATTGTAAAGGATGGCTGAGCAATCAAGCTATTCCCTTTGACTGACATCAGGTATTTCCATCTAACTCACCTCAGCACTTTGGGGTCAATGCGGGGTGCTTAGAAATTTAGGTACTAGGTGATGTGGTCAAATGCCCTCTACATTTTGAACATCTTTGTAATCTCTCTTAGATTTCAAAATTTTATTTTCAACTTCATCTACAAATCAGGAGCAAAACTGAATTTTATTTGCTTATGTGTAAGCTCTACTTGTATTATTGTTCAGAATTTTTGAAGGGTCAGTACAAGAGCTGCTTTATTTCCTGCATGAATTCATTGAATTATTTGTTGTGAAACTGAGAAGAGACAGTTACAAAAAGTGACCATTGTGCTTCACTTGTTTGTATTCTGAGATGATCTACAATAAATGAATGAAACTTCAATCTTTTTCAAGGCAGTAGTTGATATAGATTGAGGAAGTTATAATATGTATAGTACAGTTAAAAATGTCACCGTGAAAAACATTCTTTGTGGGTATGCTCATGTGTGTCTTTGTGTATAACCGTATATGGATATAGACTTAGCAAGAAAGCAAGAGAGAGAGAAATGTACAATTCTATCATACATCAAGGTTAGTGAATTGATCAGTAATGCTCAGAATTATATATTACAGCTTAGTATGTCTATTGCTCGTGGTTCATAGATCAAAGAAATAACAGAAAACCTGACTTATACTGGCTACATATAATAGCCATAGGCTTTCATTTGTATTTTTATTCAAATGATATGGATATCAACATGTCTCTGAAATAAACTACTGTAGATCCAATAATAAGGAAGTAGTATATTTAATTTTTAATTTGGAAGTCACATGCAATGATCATTTACATTTTCTAGTCAAGTTTCAGTATATATATCCAGTATAAATTTGAAAATAATGAAGGATGAAGGTAAAATTTTAACAGCTGCACATAAATTTGTTCTAATCAATAGTGACGTGGAAAAATTCAAACTTTTTCGAAGTTTGGCACTTCAAATGTTCTAATGCTGTGACTTATAAGCAAATATATGTTGAAGATTCTATGAAAATCTTTCAAACATTCTTAATTCTGAATTCTGCATTGGTTAACAAAGTTGGAATTCTGAAAAAGTCTGTGTGTATATGCGTGCATGTATGTGTCTGTAGACTGACTCACTAATGAACATGTATAATTCTTGATGTTTACTGAAAACAAAAGTAACTAGGAAATTTTAGATAATGTACTTTAAGGAATATGTATCATTTATGTGTTATTATAATTTCATTAAAATAGTAGTTTGTTGTGTTAAAAATGTAAACATTCTCAGAATTTATATAATCATTTCTCCTTAAGCTATGTATTATCGTTTAACCTTATCGTTTCTGAAGAGTTAGAATCTTAATTAATGTATCTAAATTAATAAATATTTGATCTGAGTAGTTAAAATGTATAAAGATAACTGTTTGCAATCACATTTACCCTTTAAAAATAAATAATTTGACATCAAAAATTATATTTATCTCTTATATATTCCTTCCTTTGAGGACTACTTTTCCTCTCCACCTCATACTCTAAATCCAATTATGTGGTAGCAGTAAGGAGCAGTTATATTCTGATAAAATATAACTTGACATAGGTGGTTAGTCCAGGAATGGGCAGTAGGTACAAGCTGAATAATCAGAGAGATTCTCTGAAACTTTGCCAGGAAGTATATAGTGGAATAAACTCATTTTTGTCAGAACTGACTTTTACAACATTCAAAGTACTCTAAATCTAGCATATGGTGAGCACTCAATAATTGCCAGTTATTATTTTTAATTTATTATTAATAGCATATTTAGAGAATAGGAGAGTCAAAATCTTGGTTTTAACCTCCAAAAGCCAATCCTGTGGGCAATGTACCAAGAGGCTCTCATGTACAGCAGTCAGAATGCAAAAAAAGCCCAGGACCAATGAGAGGATTTAATTGTCAGAATTCTTAAACTCTAAAAAAAGTGAAACTCCCAAACAAAGCAGGCATACTAGATGGTCAGGCCCCTGGTTGAGAAATAATGTGATCCTGACACATGGGATAAGGATATCTGACTTGATTCCTTGTAGAATCTTGTATATTCAGATTGCTCTGAACTTACTGGTATTGCAGAAATGGGCTACTCATCCACATTATGCATTAGCACACATTTCTTAGATTTTGCAGAGTTCTCTCTGCATCAAGATAGTGCAACCCCTTCTCCAATCAGGATCTGGTCCCACTTCCCGTTAGGACTATTACTAGGGTTAAGTTACACCTGCTGAAGATATGTTGGACCTTATCAGAAAAAGATAAAAAGGACTAAAAACCAAAGGATATGAAGGACCTAGCTAGCATATACCACCACAAAACCGGGGAAAACACAGCAGTATGTGAGGGATTAAACTTTGAACTTCTTTGATCAAGAGATTTATTGATTTTGGAGCACTGACCTGGAGTACACTATTTAACGGCTTGGAAAAGACTCTGGCACACAAGGCAGACTTGCTATTAGGGTGACTTACAGAAACATGAAAAAAGCAATGTCCTACTCTAAGTGATATTGAAAAGTTAGAATTGCTATTACACACTGTGCAGGAAAGTATTAAAATCCCCAGAAATTGGACTTACTGGAATGGCTACTTTATGTAAAGGCCTAAAGCTTGTCAGATGATTTTGTTGCAGGGAAAGGTTCAGATGACACACCGTTTACCAAGTACACTAGGAATATGCTAATGAGAGGGGCATCAGCATCATCAAAAGTTTGATGGCCCTTCCTATAAGTCACTTTTGACAATATGAGAGGCCATTAGGGAGCTAGGCTTATGGACAGCAATTGGGATGGTAGGACTCTGAAACAATGGTGCTGAAGTATTGACAAGTCAAGTGGACGCTATTATTGTGATAGATGGCAAGGTCAAAAGGGCAACCAGAGTAGCCTAACACATAGCAAGTAAAAGAAATGGCATCCACAGCTATGGATAATGGCAAATCAGAGAAAAATAACTGGGCATCTAACAAGGGTCCTACTTACATTTGAAGGTTCAATGAAGGCAAAAAATGGATGACCAGGAAGCTGAAGGATATCACCATAAAAAGAGTCAGCATCTTTTTTCTGGTTCCAAGGACTGAGACTGTTTTGGGACCCAGATCTTTTCGTTGAAGAGTTGGAATCCCCGGTGGGAAGGTCCTGCAACACCAATGCAAGTGCACAACTCAGATATCAATGTAATGGAGAAAGGGAAATGTTCAAATATTTTGAGGACCCTTGAACACAGGGCCATTAGTAACTAAGGATAAGGAGAATCACAATGGCCCCTTATTAGACTGGGGGCATGTGGAATACATGTAATAAATAGAATCTCATCCAAGATTTGACTCCCACTGTCTCCCGTAGTTCTGTAATCCACCCAGTGATCATCTTCCCACTCTATGAATATATAATCAGAATAGACATAATTGGTAGTTGTCACAGGGTCCATCATCTGTGGGATAATATCATGATTTAATCACAGCAAAGGAGAATTGTGAGCCTTTAGAAATTCTCCCCTTAGCCTTAGGCAAGAGAGTGAATTATAAATGAAACAAACAAGCAAAAAAAATCAACTATGTGTTATATTTGAGGAGATTGTAGAATTTGTTATCATTTTCAAGGATATAAGGGATGCAGGGATTATAGTTTTTGTCATATCCCCATTTAATTCTCTGGAGATCCCCTGGAGACCGATAGTAGATTATTGTAAACATAATCCAATAATGTTCCCAATTGCAGCCACCATACCAGATGCAGTGCCTTTGCTACCTCAGGTAGATATATGTGGCCATTTATTTGCTCAATATATTTTCTTTATTTGCTATTCTTTCCTTATCAGGAAAGAGGATCAGAAGCAGTTCATTTTCACATGAAATGCACAATAGTATATATTATACACCAACACCGGGAGTATACTTACTTTCTTACCATCTGTATTAATTGAATCTAAAGAGATCTGCACTGCGTAGTTAACCCTCAGAATATCGCATCAACCCACTTTACTGTTTATGTCATGCTAGTTGGACCAGATGAATAAGAATGGACTACCAATTTGGAGACCTCATTATAGTTCAAGCATCAAAGTGTGAGATATAAACCCCATGGAGATGTGCCTACAAAATCTGTTAAATTATTAGGATACTAGTAGTCTGGGCATGTTGAGATATCCTTCTAAAGGAAAAAAATAACAAATCTTATATCTCATACCATGAGGAAAGAGCAATGCCTGGTAGCCTCTTCAGGCCCTGGAGGCAGCACATTCAAGGTCTGGGGATGCTGCTATACACCATATATTGGGTGATGTGAAGAGCTACCTGCATTTTTTCCTTTTAATTTTACAAATTTATGGGGTACATGTGCAATTTTGTCACATGCATAGATTGAATAGTGGTCAAGTCAGGATTGCTTGAGCTCAGGAGTTTGAGACCAGCCTGAGCAAGAGTGAGACCCAGTCTCTACTACAAATAGAAAGAAATTAGCCAAACAACTAAAAATAGAAAAAATTATGCTGGTACTGGGGGAATAATCAAAATAAGTAATTTTAATTTTATGTCAAGGAATGAGGCACTGAAGAGGGTAGGAAAGACAGTCTTTGATTTCCTGTGCCACCTCTTGCCCATCCCTGGCAGTAGCATGCCTGCCCCAGGAGGAGAGAAAATTTGTGTGCTTGGGGGAGGGATAGTGAAGTGATTGTGGGACTTCACATTGGCATTCAGGGCTACTTGTCACAGGGAACACAACACAGGGCAAAATTCTGCTGGCATCCATGGAGGGAGCATTCAGGCCAACCTCAGTGAGAGGGGAATCCTCTGCCCCAATGGTAGGAAATTTAAAAATTTTCTAAAATAAATTAAAATGAAAACACAATATACCCAAAATTATGGGATACAGTCACAGCAGTACTAAGAATAATGTTTATAGAAATAAGTGCCTACATGAAAAAAGTAGAAAAGCACCAAATAAACAACATAAAAATGCATCTTAAAGAACTAGAAAAACATTGTACTCATTAAGTAGGATGGGCACACTTATAACTTTGACTCAAACTGTACAAAAGCAATATAAATGTAAGAATTTATAAATTCTTCATAAATAAGAATAAAAAGAGAGATCAAAATAAATAAAATCAGAGATGAAAAAGGAGACATTACAATTGATACTGCAGAAATTTAAAGAATCATTAGAGACTACTATGAGTAACTAAATGTCAATAAATTAGAAAACCTAGAAGAAATGGATTACTTGGTAGACACATAAAACCTACCAAGATTGAATCAGGAAGAAATCCAAAACCAAAATAGAACAATAGCAAATAACAAAATACAAGCAATAATAAAATCTTCCATCAAAGAAAAGCCCCAATATCAGATGGTTTCACCACTGAATTCTACCAAATATTTTAAAAAGAATACCAATCTTATACAAATTATTCTATAAAATCAAAAAGGAGGGACTACTCCTGAACTCATTCTATGAAACCAATATCACTTTGATACCAAAGCAGACAACAACAAAAAGAAACTACAAACCAATATCTCTGGTGATGAAGCAAACATCCTCAACAAAATATAAGCAAATCAAATTCAACCACAAATTACAAGGATAACACAACATTTACAAGTGTGTTTTATACCAGGAATGCAAGGATTTTTCCACATAAATAAATCGATAAATGTGATACATCATATCAACAGAATGAAAGACAAAAACCATATGATCATTTCAATTTATACTGTGATAGGATTCCATAAAATTCAATACCTTTTCATGATAAAAATACTAAAAAAACTGGGTATAGAAGGAACATACCTAAAATTGATAAAAAGCCATGTATGACAGACCCACATCTAGTATCATGCTGAACAGGGAAAATCTATTAATAAAAGCCTTTCCTCTGAGATCTGCAATAAGATAAGGGTGTCCACTTTTACTGCTGTGATTTGACATAGTATTAATACATGATGTCCTAAGTAACACAATTAGACAAGAAAAAGAAATGAAGAGCTTCCAAATTAAAAAAAGAAAAGACAAATTATCCTTGTTTGCAGACAATATGAAATTATATTTAGAGATACCTAAAGACTTCAACAAAAACTATCAGAACTGATAAACAAATTCAATAAATTTTCAGGACACAAAACTAACATGCAAAAATTTATATGCCAACCACAAACAATCTTAATCAGAAACTAAGAATACCATTTACAATAGCTACAAATAAAACACAATATTTAGTAACAAACTTAACCAAAAAAGTAAAAAACATCTACAATGAAAATATAAAACATTAATGAAAGAAACTGAGGAGGACACTATAAAAGGAAAATATATCCCATGTTCATAAATTAGAAAAATGAATATTGTTAAAATGTTCATATTTCCAAAAGCAATCTACAGATTCAATGCAATCCCCACTAAAGTAATAATGCCATTCTTCACAGAAATAGAAAAAGTAGTCCTTAAATTTATATGGAATCACAAAAGATCCCCAAAAAGCCATCCTGAGCAAAAAGAACATAACTGGAGGAATCATATTATGTGACTTCAAATTATACTGCAGGGGTGTAGTAACCAAAACAGCGTAGTACTGGTATAAAAACAGAGGAATACACTGAGGAACAGAATAAAGAACACAAAAATAAATCCATTTTTTTGACAAAGATGCTAGGAATATACATTGGAGAAAGGACAGTGTCCTCCATAAATTGTTCTGGGAAAACTTGATATCTATATGCAGAAAAATGAAACTAGATCCCCATCTCTTATCATATAAAAAATCAATTAAATTTTTAAATTTAAGACCTGAAAGTATAAAAATAATAAATAAAAAATTTGAGGAAATGCTCCAGAACATTGGTCTGGGCAGAGATTTCTTGAGTAATACCCTAAAAGCACAGACAATCAAAGCAAAAATGGACAAATAGAATCACATCAAGCTAAAAAGCTTCTGTACAATAAAGAAAACAATCAACAAAGTGAAGAGAAAACACAAAGAATGAATGGGAGAAAATATTTTCAAACTAGCCCTCTGATAAAGATTTAATAACTAGAATGCATAAGGAGCTTAAACAACTCAATAGGAAAAAGTCAAATAATCTGATTTAAAAATGGACAAAATATCTGAATAGACATTTCTCAAAAGAATATAGGCAAATGGCCAAAAGATATATGAAAAAATGCTCAGTATCACTAATCATCAGAGAAATGCAAATCAAAACTACAATGAAATATCATCTCGTGCTAGTTAAAATGGCTTTTATCAAAAAGGCAATAACAAATGCTTGGCAAGGATATGAATAAATAAACCCTCATACACTTTTGGTGGGAATGTCAATTAGTACAGCCACTATGGAGAACAGTATGGAGGTTCCACACAAAACTAAAAATAGAACGGTATGACCCAGTAGTCTCACTGCTAGGTTTATATCTAAAAGAAAGGAAATCAATATATTGAAAAGATATCTGTACTCCCTTGTTTATTGCAGCACTATTCAAAATAGCCAAAATTTGGAATAAACCTAAGTGTCCATCAATGGATGAATGGATAATGAAAATATATGCACAATGGAATATTATTCAATCATAAAAATGAATGAAATCCAGTCATTTGTGGCAAATAAATGGAACTGGAGAACATTATGTTAAGTGAAATGAATCAAGCACTGAAAAGCAAATATCACATGTTCTCAATACTTCTAGGAGCTAAATATTAAAACAATTGATCTCATGGAGACAGAGAGTAGAATGATAGTTACAAGAGACTGAAAATATGGCAGGGAAGGGTAGATAAACTGGGGATGGCTAATGGGTGCAAAAATAGTTAGATAGTTAGACAGAATGAACAATATTTAATAGCACAACAAAGTGACTATTATCAAAAATAAGTTATGGTATACCTTAAAATAACTAAAATAGTGGAATTGGAATGTTCCTAACACAATGAAATAATAAATGATAGAGGTGATGGATACTCTGATTACCCAGATTTAATTTTTACACATTGTATGACTGTATCAAATCATATGTACCCTATAAATCTATATAATTGTATTTGCCCATAATAATTAAAAATACAAAAAATTAAAGAGACATAGAGAAAAAGGTCCCTGGTATCGATCTTGATAATGATTTTTTGGATATGATACCAATAGCATAGGCAACAAAAGCAGAAAACAAAACAAACAAAAATGTCCTAAATGGGATTATATCAAACTAGCAAGCTTCTGTACAGCAAAGGAAACAATGAACAAAATAGAAAGGCAACCTATGAAATGGTAGAAAGTATTTCCAAACTATATATCTGATGAGCGGTTAATATCAGAAAGATAGAAGGAATTCATGCAATGGAATATTAGATAAACAACTGAAGTAAAAATAGGCAAAGGACCTTAATTTTTCCAAAGAAGATATATAAATGGCCAATAGATAAATGAAAATTTGCTCAACCACTAATCAGAAAAATACAAATCCAAACCAAAATGAGATATTACCTCACACCTGTTAGAACAGCTATTAACAAAAAGAAAAAAGTAGTGAGATAATTTTGAGAAAAAAGAATCCTTGTCCACTGTTGAGAATATAAATTGGTGGGGCCATTATGGAAAACAGTAGGGAAGTTCTTCAAAAATTAAGAATAGAACTACCATATCATCCTGCAATTTCACTTCTGGGTATATGTCCAAAGAAAAAAAATCACTATCTTATGAAAATCAATATCTTGAGATATTTTTATTACCATGTTTATCATGATATTATTCACAATAGCCAAAATATGGAAACAAGCACACACACACAAACACACACATATATATAGGGTATCTACCTACCTATCTATCTATCTATCTATCTATCTATCTATCTATCTATCTATGTAATGCATTATTTATTCAGCCTTAAAAAAAAGAAGGAAAGCTTGCCATTTGCAACAATATGAATGAACTCAGAGGACATTATGTTAAGTGAAATAAGCCATACATAGAAAGACAAATACTGCATGATCTCACTCATACATAAAATCTAAAAAAAATGGCCAATGCATAGTAACAGAGAGTAGAATGATGGTTCCTTGGGGCTGGAGTGTGGAGGAAAAGAAGAGAGATTGTACACTTGAAATTCTCTGAGAGTAGATCTCAGATGTTCTTTCCCCATACACACACAAAATGGTAACAAGTGAAGTGATTGATATATTAGTTAACTTCATTGTGGTAATCATTTGCAATGTGTGTGTGTGTGTGTGTGTGTGTGTGTGTGTGTGTGTATATCAAAATGTTATGTTATACCTCTTAAATATATACAATTTGTATTTTTCAATCATAATAAAGCTGTGAAAAAACACTTTAACAGAAAAAAATGAGAAAGAAAAAGAAATAGTTCCTATATTTTTCCATCAAAAAGAATTCAACAGTGACATAAATTTTCTAAACACAAAATGAAGTGCTCACTCTTTCCATCTCTTAAAATTATTGCATTTTTAAATTATATACATCGTGATGAATAGAAAATTTATTTGATTATTATGTATCTTATTTTTAAAGAATTGTATTTATTTCTATAAAATATATAGAAAATTCCTAACATTTTCAACTGTAATTTTTAATTGCAGGAAATAATTTAAAATTTATTACAGTAAATATTAATCTACCGAATATCTAGATTCTATTTTTAACACATATCTTCAAAGAAGATATGCTAAATATAAACACACAAATGAAACACTTTAAATGGTCACATAATAATCATTAAATTTCATTAATGCTGTCAACCATTAACATCTTGTAATAAATGACAACTATTTAAATAAAAGATTATTTTAAAGAATTAGCGAACATAAATCTTAAAACTCCAGTATAATATGAAATTATTTTAGCATATTATTCTTTCTCAATATTTGTTATATGTTTTACTGACGTATAAATAAATAGAGATGGCAGTTATAGATGATGCTTGCTTTCTTTACAATTTTAATTTGAATGATTGTTATAATCTAAATGTTGAAGTATGATTTAATGTATAATTTTATACACTTTTCAGTCCAAGGACATATTTTCAAATTAATAAGTGTTTTGGTTACAGATTTCAATGGAATTACCCATAAAATAATGGATAGAAATGTAAAAAAGTACATGTGATATATTACAGTTTAAAATATATCTTTATGCAAAATAATAGCAATATGATGACACTCTCACAGAGTCATCATCTTTGTTTTGCACATAGTCTATATGCTTTAGAAAAAACAACAGCAGATCTCTAGAGTTTTGATATATTCATAAGGCATACCCTTAACGCCTCTACAGTGGAATCGCAGAATCCTCTAGTTTTGTTGCACAAACTTATAAGACTTGATGTAACATATGCTACTAAAACATATTCTATCCCTAACAATTTAACTTATGAAATAAAAAGATTTAAGGATAAGCAATCATTCAAGAAAAAATACATATTTTTCTATTTTTTCAAAAAGCATTGGGAGAAAATTCAGGGACTTTTTTCCTTTTAATATCTTTAGTTTTTTTAAAAAATTACTTTGTGCTAGGTAGACACATAGGTACATACCACCCAAAATGATTCTTCTAGCCCTAGGCTAGAATCTTAGTTTCTGAATACTTTATGGAAGTATTAACAGCATCTGTGTATAAACATTGTTAAGTAGGTGATAAACATTGGTTTCCTTTTTATTTTTCTTTTTACTTTCTATTATGCTTTCTTCTTCATGTGAATATTGGAGATGTACTGACACAGAAATTTGTATTTCTTTTTCACCCAGTTCATCTAGACAGTGTCTAAATCCACAATCTCAGTTTATTTTACCAAAATCCTACTAAGTTTTGAAAGAGCATGGTTTTCTGTAATCACAAATACATAAGAAGTATCAGTTACTTGCCTTTACCTTATTTTCAGTAAATTTGATGTCATTTGAGATAAGATTATGAATATTAAATTAGGCTAATTTTAAATAAAATATCTATACTGTGTGAAACACAAGTTATATAATGGAGAATAAGATAAGGCTCTTGCTTACCATAAGTGCATAATTTTGCTTATTATATAGGCTAGCATGTAATCTAGGACATCATGACAAATTTTAAAGCAATATACATGTTTTAGATGATTGGTATGGACATATATGGTAAAGGACAAAAACTAGAAGGAGCAAAGTAATAAATGTGGCTGTTTTCCTAAGAGAACAGTAATAGAATATAGTGTATTGAAAGTGTAATGTGAAAGATTTATTCTGTTCATTGTTAATTAAAAATTTACATTGCTTTGGATATTCTTTAAAAGTTGAAATATATAAATATCTAAACAGTATATAATTTTAAGTCTTAACAATTTACTTATTCTAAATGCTAGATATGCAAGTGCTTCCCTGCCTCATTTAATCTAAGAAACTAATGCTACCTTTAGTAATGTATTTCCAGAAATCTTTGCTATAAACACACCTGCTTATAAGACAGATGGTGCTATCTGCTTATATATGAGAGGTAGGATCAAGAATAAAAGTTTGAATTTATTAAAGGACAGAAATGCACAATTTGTTCTTAAAAGTAACTAGCCCTATTTTTTAAAAAACCCTGTGCTCTAGGGGAGCTCAGGGAATAATGGGTGAAATGTGTGAAATGCCAAGGAATAATTAAGAAAAATGATAGTGTTAAATATCAGCAAAGGTAATACATCTTTCCTTCTACAATCTTCTCTTCCCATTTTCTCCTTTATTTTTAAATGTCATCTCTATTCTCAAATTATTTAGGATAGTGCTTACAAAAGGGTAGTATAATTTTTAGGTAATTTGACATTATCCCTCTGATAAAATTGTTGTTTGGGTATTTCTTTATGCATAGCTTCATTTTAGATGTGAGTCCACTTCTTTATATAACTTAAATGTATCAAAATTTAATAAAAGCATAGGAAAGTTGTTAGCTTTCCAAGGGGAATAGTTTAATTTGTGTTTGGATTTGTTTTTACCTGATTTAATAAAGTCTTTTTTTACTTTGTATGTGATTTACATATAATTCTTCCATTTCATATATGCATATGTATGTAAAATTATAAATTTAAGATATAAATTTAAATGTAAAATAACACCCTAATGAGATATGCCAAAGAGTTCATTACTAGTTAATTATACCTATAAGTTAATCCATATATTAAGAAATCTTTTGATTTTATTTGTTAAATATTAAAGCCACACATTTTTAACTCACCATTTTCTCTAAGGAGAAATTAGAGCTGAAAAAAATTATATTTAAAAAATTGATGTTATTCTGCTGTGATGATAAAAGGACAAAATAGTTTAAACATTTCTTAGAACCAGTTCAGAATTAAAATAAAACTTAAAAGAATAAATAAATTTTTAGGGGCCAGTGTGGCTCATGCATGTAGTCCAAGTGACAAGGGAGGCTGAGGTGGGAGGGTTGCTAGAGCCCAGGGAGGATTGCTAGAGCCCAGGAGTTTGAGCCTGCAGTGAGCTATGGTCATGCTATTGCACTCCAGCTTGGGTAATAGAGGGATATACCATCTCTAAAAATTAAAAAAATAAAAATAAATAAATAAATTTTTATAAGCTCATATAAAACAAAAATATGTAATGTTAAAAACTGAATGTACTAACTTTAAAATTTAACCACATGTCAGACAATTCAAAGAAACAAAATGAATTCTTTGAGAATGGAAATTTTGTCATAGATGAGAAGTGGAACCACAAGAAAATTGGCAGTAAGCAAAGAAGAAGAAAAAAGTGTTATGGCAGAATTATTTATTTCGATTAAATGTGGAATATCACTCATTAAAAATACATTGTAAGAAGCAATGGAGATAAAAATAAAAAATATGTCTTGCATCAAAAAGTTTATATTTTCATGGGCCTAATGCACAAAAAAATAAATAATTTTTTTAAAACTATGGTAGTGTGATAAGTTTTATCAAAAAAATGTATGCAGTGTTTATTAATTCATAATTAAATACATGGAAAATTTAAGAGTTAAAAATATGATAGAGAAGTCAAAGTTTAAAATAAATTTTCTTTTTTTGAAACAAATGTTATTGGCCATATATTGAGATTTACAAAATGATATGGGATATGAGGCTCAGAAAGTTCACAGAAAATGAATATTAATAAAAAATACACGGATTTCAAAAATTTTTTGCACCAAAATAAACTCATGCTAACTTGTTATAACACGTCTGAACAGGATCTAGTTTGATGCATTAAAAAGGATAAGACATCAGTTTGAAAAGAACCCCTATTAGAGCAACATGAATTTTGCTACAGTTGAAGCAAGAACAAACATCAAATTTATGGTGAAGTTTGGGTGGAAGAATAGTGAAATCATTTAGAAAAAGCTTATGGGGACAATGCCCCAAATAAATAAACAGTTTAAAAATGAATAATTCTTTTTAAGAAGGTAGGAGACAATGTTGAAGATGGAGTCCACGGAGGCAGACTACCCATAGCAATTTGAAGGAAAATATCTTTCTTGTTCATGCCCTAATTGAAGAAGACCAAAAATTGACAGCAGATACAATAGCCAACACCAAAGACATCTCAACTGGTTCAGATTACACAATTACGATTGAAAAATTAAAGATGAATAAACATTACACTTAGATGAGACCAAAACTAGATGAGCCCAATGGCAGCTACAGACAGGAACAGAGCTTTCAATGGAAATTTTAAACAAGTGGCATCAAGATCCTGAAGCATTTCTTTGAAAAAATTATAATAGGAGATAAAATATGGTTTTACCAGTGTGACCCTGAAGACAAAACACAATCAAAGCAATGGCTACCAAGAGGTGGATGTGGTCTAGTCAAAGCAAAAGTGGACTGGGCAAAGGTCATGGCCACAGTTTTTTGGGATGCTCAAAGCATTTTGCTTGTTGACTTTCTAGAGGTCCAAAAAAACCATATCATCTGCTTATTATGACAGTGTTTTGAAAAAGTTAGCCAAATATTTATCAGAAAAATACCCAGTAAATCTTCACTAGAGAGTCTTTCTCCAACATATTGATGCTCTGGCTCATTCCTCTCAACAAAAAAGTGCAATTTTGTGAAAGTTTTGATGATAAATCATTAAATGTCCACCTTAAGGTCTTAATTTGGCTCCTTCAGACTTCTTTTTTTCCCTAATCTTATAAAGTCTGTAAAGG
>NW_012148919.1:2737673-2790831 GCF_000956105.1 Propithecus coquereli
TAGATGTTATTCTTATATGTGCACTTATGTGTTGATCAGTTAATACCAATTTGACGGTGAGTACATGTGGTGCTTGTTTTTCCATTCTTGGGATACCTCACTTAGTAGAATGCATTCCAGCTCTATCCAGGAGAATATGAACTTTTTGAAGTCCCCCTATACAAGTAGTAAAATGTTTACTACAGTAAAACAAACTAACATATCTATCATCTCACATAGTTACTTTATTTTTGACAAGAGCAGCAAAGAATATACATATTCAACCAAAACCCCTAAACAATACAGTTTTATTAACTGTAGTTTAAATAGAAAGATATTTATTTTAAACAGGTGTTGAAGACAGTAAGAGTATTTTAAACAGAGGGAACACCTTAGGCACAAACTTAGCTTGAAGCAACAGATAGCATTTTGGCTGGAGAACAGATGCAAAATCATTGTGGAAACAGCAAAAGTTGAGCAAAATGACAGACAGGAATAAAATCATGAAAGGTCTTCCATTTCACAGTAAGTGATTAGAATTTTATTCTATGTATTTAATGAGATATTTAAGAGGTTTTAGAGTATGGAAATTGAACTAGAGGTCAAGATTGGCACACAGGTTCAAAATGTGTAACCATAAAGTGGGTGAGAAATGATGAAAGCCTGAATAATATCCTTAGTGAATAACTATTATTCATTTCTTTTAAATGATAATATTAAAATTAGTGCCTCAGATAGGGAATGCTGATATTAATTATCTTCAAGCCTTCATGGTTGCAGGTCCATGGGCCCCTGTTTTACCTATAGCTCCAACTTTTTCCTGATGTCTCAGAGTAATTACTTATTAGTATCACTCTCATTGTCAAATGTCTCAGTTTAGTTAATAAATTATATAGTTACCTAAATTATACAATTATAAGTTACATCTATACATCCCTACATATTTTCTCACTTTTTATCATATTAAAATCAAGGGTAACTATTCTAAACCGGGAAAAGTTAGGAAAAAGAACTTATATGCTGAAAGCAAATTTAAAAAATATAATCCAAAGATTTTGTCACTGGGGCACAAATAAAAAGTTGAAGAAAGTCAAACTCAAGATCGTTTTTGCTTTTGACCAAAGCTAGGCAAGTGTGCTATTGTCTGCACATTGGCTAGATCTCCTTTTTGAGAAGTTGGAAGGTGGATGCTGAGATCTTGATGCATAAGCACTTTGGTGCTTTCAATAGACAACTTTTTCGATTGCACCCTGTGATTCCACAGCAAAACAAATTTAAATATTAAATAATGATCCATTTACATGGTTGAATATATAATGTATATTATTCTATGGAATTAAAATGTTCTATGCAGTTCGATGCATTTTCTTATTACACATTGAGGCAAAAATTTTATAAGTGTCATTTTTTTTGTTTGTTTTTTGAAACAGAGTCTCACTCTGTCACCCGGACTAGAGTGCAGTGGGTGTGATCATAGCAAACTGCAGCCTCAAACTCCTGGCCTTGAACAATCCTTATACCTCAGCTGGAACTACAGGAACACTACATCCTTCCTGGCTAATTTTTTTGATTTAAAGATGGGATCTTACTATGTTGTCCAGGCTGGTCTCGAGCTCCTGGACCCAAGTGATCCTCCCATGTTGCCTCCCAAAGTGCTAGGATTACAGGCATGAGCCACCATGCAAAGCCCATGTATCATTCTTATAAATTTTCTTTTTATGTTTTTTCATTTAAAATTTTTAATTTTAAATGAAAATGAAAATTTTAAATTTTAATTTTTCATTTAAAATTTTACTCCTATGTGTAATGAGGCCCCACACTATGGAGTCAGTGGAGACCACATAGGAAGTAGAAATAAGGTCTCTCCCAGTCAAAGAAGTATCAATAGAGTTCTGTGAAGAGCAGAACTCACACTCTATTCAGAAATAATGAAGAGTTCATCACTTATGGTGTCAACAGAAGCTGAGTGTGGGACCTGGAATTATACTCGTACCCAGAATTAAAAAAGCAGTACCCTCTACCCGCTACCAATGTGCTGTCAAAAGAAGGCAGCTCAAATAGAAATTCTAAATAAGATCCAGAGTCTCATGACATGATACCACACACCACCCCCACACGCAATAATAATAATAGTGCTTCTTGGACCTGTGGGACTATAATAAAAAAAAATATAATTTTTGTGTCATCTGAGTCTTTGAAACAGAGGAGAAAAAGAGCAGGGACAAAAAAAAAAGTATATGAAAAAAATAGTGGCTGAAAAGTTCACACATTTGACAGAAGACATACATCCATAGATTCAAGAATCAGAGTATAATCCAAACAGAAGAAACCTAGAGAAATACACACTAACACACTTCATACTCAAATTTCTGTAAATCCAAAACAAAGAAAAACTCTTGAAAGCAGCAAAAGAGAAACGACAGCTTATCTGTAGGAAAAAATAAGTTGAATTATAGAGGATTTCTCATCACAAATCATGGATGGAAGTGGCATGACATTTTTTAAATGATGAAAGGAAATAACTTTCAACCCAGATTCTCTATGCAGTGAAAATAACCCTCAGGAATGAAAAAAATCAAGAAATTGTAAGACAAAGAAAGACAAAATTCAATACCTATTCATGTTAAAAAAAATCTCAGAAAACTATCATAGAGGAGAAGTTTTTCACATTAATAAAGAGCACCAACAAAAAAAACTATAGCTAAGATTATACTTAATGGTGAAAGACTGAATGCTTTCTTCCTAAGATCAGGAGCAAGGCAAGGATGAACTCAGAAATGGACCCATGCAAATATGCCAAACCAATTTTTGAAAAAGATGCCAAATCAGTTCAATGGAGGAAAGATAGTCTTTTCAAAAACTGGTACCGGAGCAATTAAGTATCCAACAGCAATAATAATAATAACAACTATAACTTCAATTGTCTCAACTTACAAAAAAAATAACTAGAAATTGACCACAGATTGAAATATAGAATATAAAATGATATCTATCAGGAAAAAAGTAGAAGGAAATTTTCAGGATCTGGAGTAAGGCAGATTTCTTTGAAATGGTACCATGAATATGATGTATAAAAAGAAAAAAAGATAAATTGAATTTTATAAAAATTATAAATTTTGCTCTGCAAAGCCAATTTAATAAGATAAAAAGACTACCTACAGACATAGAAAACACATACGTAATATCTACTAGGTCATTAAAAATGAAATGTCCGATTTTGAATCAAAAGTGTAGTTTATTATATTTAAAACAAGAAGCAGTACAATTAATCAAAGTAGGTCCCTAAACTATCAACACAGTTTTACCATCTTAACAGTCACTTGCTTATGCCAGCAGCAAAGAAACCTGGAGAGTGAGTGGCGATGAAATTGAAAAAGGCTTTTTCCATTCCTTGTTGAGAATTGAATATTTTTCTTTGCAAGAAGTCTTCCAAAAACTGGAAGAAGTAGTAGTCCGTTGGTGCAAGGTGTGGTGAATACCGTGGATAACAGAGAGTTTTCAAGTCCAGCCTCTGTAGTTGGAGCAGCGTTGTTTGTGCAACATGTGGTTGAGTGTTGTATTGCAAGAGGATTGGCCTGTCTCTATTGACCAATCTTGGCTGTTTAATCACAAGCAGCCTCATCCTTTCCTCCAATTGGTTGCAGTAGTTATCCACTCTAATCGACCAGATTTCACGAGGCTGTAGAGGATAATACCAGAGCTGGATCACCAGACAGACACCATCAGCTTTTTTTGATGAATATTCAGTTTTGGACTGTGTTTCGGGACTTTGTCTTTATCAAACCATTGTGCCAAATGCTTGTAATTGTCAAAAAGAACCCATTTTTCATCACACCTAGCAATACGGTGTATACAGTTCTCCTTTATGTCGTGACAGCAAAGAAAGGGAAGCTTCCAGACGATTTCTCTTCTCATGTTTACTTAATTCATGCAGAACCCATCTATCCCACTTCTTCACCTTGCCAATTTCTTTCGAATGGTCCAATGTTGTTGGAATAGTAACATCAAACCTTGCTGCTAATTCACATGTAGGTTGAGATGGATTCTCTTCCACTACAGCTTTCAGCTCATCATTATTTACCTTGATCTCAGGTCACCCACATGGCTTATTTTCAGGATTAAAATCACCAGAATGGAACTTCTGAAACCAACAACATACTGTGTGTTCAATTAGCCACATCTTTCCCAAACACTTGGTTGGTATTTTGAGCTGTCTGTGCTGCATTGATTCCACAATGAAATTCATATTCAAAAATAACGCAAATTTTTTACTTATCCATGGTTTCACAAAAATTGCTCTAAAAATATAATTGAAAAATTATATTGAAAAATAATAACAAGCCAAAACATGCATTTGAAAGAATGTGGATGTACCTCTAAAATAAAATAAAATAAATAAAATAAAAACAAGAAGTGTCAAAGTGAAATGTCAGAGATATCAACTGTCAAGCTTAGTACTTAAGGAAATCAGACATTCCATACTTAATAACCTAATAGTATATATTAAAAAATTCTTACTACTCAAAAGTAAGAAAAAATATCAGAAAGTAAGCAAAAGACGTGAAGAGACATTTCGTGGAAGTGTGGAAGTGGACATACAGATAAGCAGAGGTAATGATCTTCACTATCATTAGTCATTAGAAAATTGGAAATTAAACCACAATATAATAATACACCCATCTAAATGGATAAAATAAAAAATAGTGACAGTGACAAATGCCAGCTAGAATCTGGAGACATGGATCACTCACATATTGCTGGTAAGAATGTAAAATGTTATAATCATTCTGAAAAACAGTTTGGCAGGTTCTTATAAAATGAAACATGCAACTACCATATGATACAACAATTGTACTCCTGAGCATCTATCCCAAATAAATGAAGATTCATATTCACCTAAACATTTGTACATAAATGTTTATAGCAGGTATATTCATAATACAGGTAGTCAAAAACTGAAAACCTCCCAAATGTCCTTTCAAGAAATTGGTACATGCATATCATGAAATACTACTCAGTTCTGAAAGGAACTAGTGACACAGTAACCTGTATGAATCTTCAGAGAATTATGCTGAAAGAAAAAAAAAATTCCAAGAGCTTACCAATTATATGATTCCATGAATATAATATTATTAAAATGGCAAAATTATAAAAAATAGAAAAAGATTATGGTTACCAGGGGTCAAGGAAGGTATGTGGATGGATGTTAACTGGGTGTGACTAAGGATGACAATACTTACAGCCTTGCAGTAAAGAAAATGTTCTTTATCTTTACTGTTTCAAGATTAACATCATGGTTGTGACTTTGCATTATATTAATAGTTATACAAGATGTTACCATGGGGGAAATGGGGTAAAGAGTACAAAGCGCCTTTCTATATTACTTTTACAAGTGCATGTGAATTAATAATTATAGGAAAATAAAACATCTAATTAAAAGAAAGACATAATCAACATTGAGTTTTGATAGTTGTCAAAGAAAACAAATACAAGAAAAAATAGTTTCCCTGCGTGAATGGTCAGTTATATTCTTACCTTATAAACTATGCTGCAATAAACATCTTTGTAAATACAGACTCTTGATTTTATGTCCATGATGTAGATTTCTGCAAGTGGGATCAATGGGTCAAATGTTTTGCATTTTAATAGATTTTAACAAATTTCTTTCCTAACATGCTGTAACAGTCGGTTTTCCAGTAGCAATATACAAATGTATCTCCCACCATCTCTAAACTACACAAAATAAAGTTTGTTATTCATTTTTATAATTTGCTAGTCTGCCAATTTTCATGTCCAAATGTTTTAAATTTTCTGTTCTTATGCTTGATGGCCATATGGATTGCATTTTTGAATCTTAGTCATAATGTTGCCCATTTTCTATTTTATTTTGTCTTCTCTATTATCAACTTGCAAGTGCTTTCTGTATATTATAGATATTGTACTCCCTGCATAATATATATTGATATGTAATTTTACATAAGTTTATTGTTCACACATTGCTTTTATTTATAGTATCTTTTAGCAAACTAAAGCTTAAAATTATATAAAATACAAATTTTTTCTATTATTTTATACCTTCTAGTTTTGAAATTTTGGATAAGAGATCTTACTCCTCACCAATACCTGCAAACAATTACACACGGATTACTGAAAGATTTTTTATACTTTTAAAATTGTAATATTTTAAAAATATGACATATGTATAGATACAAATTCACTTTTTTCTATATAAATATCAAATTGTTTTAGAATCACTAAATAAATTACCCATTGTTTTCTCACAGAACTGAAATGTCATATTTATAGTATGTTATCTTAGTACTACAATTCACTTCTGGATTTCCTTTTCTGTTCTGCTGATCTAGACATAAGACAAATTATAATTCATATTTATTTGATAACATTTCCAAAATTCTGATATCTTACAAATCAAGCCTTCCCTTCATCGGTGTTTACCTTTTTATAGTCTCACTGTCTTTCAATTTCATAATAAATAAAATTGTATTAATTGTATATAAACTTCAATTCATATGATTCTATAAATATCACTAAAATTAACACTTGGAGGACTGCTAAATTTGGGCTATCATTTCTTTTGCTCAAATCCTATCTTTTTTCTGGAAAGATTAAAATAGAAGTTTCTGCTCCTACTATTGGTGAAGTACCTTCTTTCAACACAACCCTCCTGTTTATAACAACTCTAAGCTCTGGACAAACAATTATCTAAAGGCACCTGACAGTAACGAAGTTGGGGCAGATACTGTAAGAAATTTGAAAGTTGAAAGAAAAGAAGAAGGGACACTTCACTGGATAAATTTCTGTGTTTCTTTTTTTTAAATTTTTTTTATGGCTTTTAGCCTTAGCGTAGGTCACAGATTACATTATCTGGGTGGTTAAACCATGGGTATAAAATCTGCAGTCTTACCTCTTAAGTACTAGAGAAAAAAGTTGAAGCAACTACAGAAGCTGGAAATGAAGGGAAATATCCCACATAGGAGTGAGGCAGAGAGGCGCAGTCTAAATCCTGGGCATCAGCTCGGTACAAAACTATGGATAAATCACACATGTTTATGTCAGTTTCCAAGCAACCCAGTAAAAGCTAAAGCTAATATAACTTAACACAAATTTCAGCTACCACCCACTCCACAAGAGTCAAGGGTTAGCAATTTAAATACAGCCAGTTTTATCTGAATTTTGTTTATGATACCTTGCAGATACACAAGACTATGTTGCGTTCCTCCAATGACACAGAGAGAGAGAGTGTATGCGTGTATCTCTTTCTCTCTGTCTCTCTTTCCTACCTACACACACTCTTTGGAGAAGCAAAACAGGATTTTATATCTCATTTTATAGACTTAAATATGATTTCATAATTTAAAATATTGTTCCTGTGGCTTTGTGTCTAATTTATTACTTTGAATTATTTAGTTTTGCCATTAATAATATACTGTTATCCCTACTCCCTCTGGTGTCTTTAATATTATTATTCCTAGAATAGACATGAGCTAACTATTTTTATATATTTAATCATTACCTAACTATATTGTGAGATATTTTATTGATAATTTTTTTTTTTTTACTTTAGACTACTGGGTTTTCTAGTTGTATATTTCTGACATCGGCAAAATGATAGTTTTTCCTAATATATGCACAAGATAGTTTATTCTAATCTTTCTGATGTTGCAAGAATATTGGAGAACTTATTTATTGATATGGTGACTAGAGGCAACCTAAAGTTTCTGATTGTAATTGGGATCATTTTATTGTTTTGATTCTTACAGAAAGTAATATTCTTCTATTTCTATTTTTATAATTCATTCGTTAGGAAAGTTTATCTTTGCCAAATAACATTTTAGAGTTTATTGTTATTAACATATAAATTTTCACCTGTAATTAATGGAAAGACAGGTAGATAGATTTCTGATATGTACCTATGCAGCCAAATTATACTCAGATAATAAATTCTGCTTGATATTACTATATGATACTCTATTTTGTGTTATCTGTGCAGGTTTCTTAATATTCAGGAAGTTGCATTCATTTTGGCTCATTTTTTTGACTTTATTGAGGCATAATTTGCCTAGCGTAAAATTCACACATTTTAAGTGTAATGGTTCAATGGGTTTGGAAAAATTCATATACTAGGGTTATAAAACTTTTATATCAAGTTATAAAACTTTTCCATCATCCCATAAATTTCCTTTGTGCCTTTTGGTAGCAAATTCCTGATTCCCCAATTTCTGTTTCAGACACAATTGATCTGATTTCTACCATAGATAAGTATATCCACTTATAGAAATTCATATAAAGAGTATCCCACAGTAGCCATCTCGGCTTATTTTGCTCAGCATATTGCTTTTGAAATTCAGACACATTGTTTCACGTGTTTCAGTAGCTTATACTTTTTTTAGTGGCTGATGAAAATCTCACAATATGAACATAGCACGGCTTATGTATTCCTTTGCCTGTTGATGGTTATTTGTATTGGTTCCAGTTTCAACTATTAAATATAAAACTTATGTATAATTATGAATAAGAATGTTTGGACAATTTTTTTCATTTCTTCTGATAAACATATAGGAGTATAATTGCTGGGTCATATCTCATATTTCTAAATTTTTTAAAATTTTGCTTCTATGTTGTTTTACATATACTGCATTATGTGTTCCAATATCCTCAAATCTACATCTCTTAACACAACATAATGTTATTCTTTATACTATTTAGTGTTTTTAATTTTAAATTTCCTCTGTATAGTATTAATATCACCATTCATTTTTGTATTCACAAAATCCTGTTTTTATTTGCTTATCCATATATTTTAAAGTGCTGTTATTTTGTTTGACATATTTCTTAACTATCTTTTTTTGCTATGTTATTTAGGATAACTAACACATCCATCTGTTACACACAGGCAAAAATAAGGAGCAATTTCTCATATAAGTTTCTCTCCCAAATCTCCAGGATATCTTTATATGATTTCTCTTATTTTGGAAAACTTTTCCCCTTCTGTCAAATTACAACTCCCTTCTACCTTAAAATTCCAGTCAAGATAAAATTTATACAAATGCATGAACTAGATCCTTATTGTAGTGACATAGTAATCTCCATTCACCAGCCAATTTCTGATGAAATCCAAGCACTCACTATGATATTTTTTTCACATTATATTAATTAATTGCTAATTAATCGTATTAATCTGTTGAAAGTTTTAAATACACATTAAATAAAAGTCTTGGAAATTTTTGTGGAAAGTAAAACTTTAAGAATTTTGTATTTATATACTGTTTGACAAACGGCAGCTTGAACATTTCACAAGAGGCTTCTTCAGAAATATTCAGAAGCTCAACAGATTTTTCAGGGCTTTTGGTTGTCTCAGTAGGGTTGACATCAATTTGCAGTAACAATGTTCACATGCTTTTGAATACATCATAGGCAAGAGTCTATACAATGATTACTAAATGTTTAATTTTAATACTTACCTTGTCCTTCTTAAAATATTTCCCCTCTTTAGAATTAAAAGGGTCTCAAAAAGTCATTAGGATTTTTAAATAACACTGGATGAATAAAAATTTTCTTCAAAAGGTTAACAGAACCCATAACTTCTCAAATAGAGAAAACACAGATGATCTCTTCTGGTAATTATTAAAGGTCATATTTTAATCTAGCGCCTCAAATTGATAATAGGGAACAGCCACAAGACTATAGCTGAAGGTCATAACATCCCACTGAACTCCAGGTATATTACAATAAAATCATTTAAACAGTATTTTTTAAAAAATTACTGGGTTTAGCTAAGTTGAAACTATTGCATTTGTTGTGGGTATTTTTAGGGAGATATATAGCTAAATCTCTTTGTGGCACTTACAATAAAAAACCCAAATAAATTAGGTGGAATACAATAAAATTAATTTTTATTTCTGTGTATTTCCTTTGGTTTTATAAGGCATAAAATAATTTTTATAAATTTTGATTTTCAAACAATATCTTGACCCAATTTTTTAAATTTAAAATGCTTTTTAAAAATTTTCTTTCCTGTATAATATTTGTTTCCTGCCTGAAGAAATATCTGACCAATTGCTCTAGTAAAAGCTGTTCAAAGTGCATATCAAAACAATTCCAAATTGTAATTCTGTGACATTGTCTTTCTCTTGGCTCATAAGTTCTAGTGTTTGATATAACATAGGGTGCCTGTATTTGTCAATAATTTATTTTATATTTCAAAACAGCTGAAAGAGAAGATTTGAAATTTTCCCAATACAAAGAAATGATAAATGTTTGAAGTGACGGGTATGCCAATTACCCTGATTTGATAATTATACATAGTGTGCAGGTATCAAAATACCCCATGTGCCCCATAAATATGTACAATTATTATCTATCAATTTAAAAAAGATAAAATTAAAAAATTAAAGATAAATGTTAAACTATATGAAATCTAAAAACTGAAGATTTTGTTAAAGTTGTAACATTTTACGCTACCAATGTAAACTTTGTGTTAGTCTGTTTTGTGTTCCTATAAAGGAAATATCTGGGACTGGGTAATTTATAAGGAAAAGAGGTTTATTTGGCTCGTGGTTCTGCAGGCTGTACAAGAAGGATAGGGCCAACATCTGGTTTTGGTGAGGGCTTCAGGGAGCTTCCAATCAAGGTGGAAGATGAAGGGAGAGCAGGCATGTCACATGGCAAGAGTGGGAGCAAGAGAGGGAGGACATGGTGCAAGGGTCTTTTAGACAACCAGCTCTTATGTGAACTAATAAAATGAGAACTCATTCATTATCACTGGAGAGCACCAAGCCATTCATGCAGGATGTGCCCTCGTGATGCAAATACCTCCCATCAGACCCACATTCAACAGTGGGGATCAAATTTCAACATGAGATTTGGAGGGGCCAAACATCCAAACCATATAAAACTTCACTATTATTTAATACGCATGAAAAAGTTATGATTGAAAAAATACTATTGAAATAAATATTTCCTCAAAATACTTGATGATTTGTTGCATCCACAGTAAGATTTAATAATTTTATTGGCTTTTAATCCTTGCTTATAATAAATCCTGTGAAAGAGATATTTTTATGACAACATTTAAAGATGTCAAAGTAGGGCTAAATTGGTTATCAAAGTTTACCACGTAAATTAGGAATAGATAGGAACTGCTGGGCTGCAGTCTAAAATGTCCGCTCTTAGTGCACTCATGGCCAAAGAATGACCAGACACACCAAAGTGAGGCAAGCAAAAAGATAAAGTTTACTGAGGAGAGAAAGATAGAACTATACAGCAAGAGCAAGATATAGGTTTACAAAGTGAGATACATATACCACAGATGACAACCAGATCCCTCATCATAGCAAAAAAGAGACAGCAAAAAAAAAGGAGGAGGCTTTTTATGGTCTGGGTCTTGTTTTATAGTGTCCGGATTGGGACCTCCCTCGTGGCTCAGACGTCACCATGGAATCACTTTGATTGGACACTTGGGAGTTATATGACCTGAGTCTTACTATGCATGCAGATCTCTGTAACAGTGGATGAATGTGTTCTGAAAGCCCATTTGCTATTTGGAAACACAATAGCACCCACTTTTGTCCCTAGAAGACCTGGAATCCCTTGCTGTCTAACTAACATTACCCCACTCTCTATTCTAGAGGCCCAAATTATTGAGTAGGGCCACTGACTCATCTGGCTGCTTTCTGCTGAGTGGGGTCTATGATCTCTATAAGGGTGGCCTCTTACAGGTTCTCCAGGGTTCTCTCCAGCAGACTTCAGTATATGTTCTCAGTAGATTGTTGTAGTTGTAGGTGTGAGGAGGAGGTAGGTGCCAGGGCTGGCAGAGTACGTAGGACCATTTGTAGCTTGATGGCCTCTAGACTGGATGAAATAAATTTAGTTAGAAAATCTGTTTCAATACAAGAATTCCAAGGATACACAGTAATGGGGTGACCAAGGGAATTACCAAAAATGTCCACCAGGGTCTGAAGGTCTTGCCTTGTGTCTAGAAATTGGAGGCAGATGGTAGGATGGCATTGATGTTGTCCTTAACCTGTACTGACTTGTTAACATAGGAGCAGCGTTGTTCTTTTAAGAACAAGCAGGTGCTGCATTCTGCTGCAGTTAGAAGATCCAGGGCCTGCCTATTTTGTAAGGCAACCCTCACCAGCAGATCTAACTGTTCCTATAAGAGGGCAAGTGAATATCTAGTTTTTACGAGGGCTCGTGCTTCCTCCACGGCCAAAGACTGTCGTAGGCCCAGGAATGTGCCTCCTATGACTAGTCCAACAGCAGCTGCTGTTCCCATAAAGGCAAAAAGTGGTGGTTTGGTTTTCCAGGGCAAAAGATGTCTTGTCCATGGATAACCAGTTTGTGCTACTTTTCTGAAGGAGCCACAGCAGGAGTCCTGTTGAACAGGTACTGGAGATCCTCCAAAGGAGTACATGAATATTTTTCTCTGGTGTTGGAGTCCTTGTCCTCAGGAGCTGGATGAGTTTCATTTTGGTTCTTTCAGAGTCTCACCAAAATGGTAGATCCAAGTGGGCATCCCTGGGACCTGTGAAACAAAGGCAGGGCTGTTGTCACTTTGTAAGGCCTGGAGAAGGCCAAAAAGAGGTATGATGTCCTCTGGTCTTTGGAAAACTTCAGCAGTCTTTTCAGTCCTGCAAGAAAAAGCTTCAACCCAATGAGTAAAAGTGTCAATAAACCCTAATAAGTACTTGAATCCTCTGTAGGGAGTCATTTGGGTGAAATCTATCCGCCAGTCTCGCCAGAGTATATCCCCATTCATTGGGCCAGAGAGGCAAGTTTTGCCTCAAAGCCCCTTGAGGATTATTGGTTTGACAGATGGTACAACGTGAAGTGACTTATTTAACAATGTAGACCTAGGTTGATGGGACAAGCAGGAATTACAAGAAATGAATGTTCAATGATCATGTCCTCCCACAAACAAAGTAAAGGGAGAATAAAGAATTTTATGATAGGGACCCTGGAGACTCTGGTGACCATACAGGATTGAGTGCTCAGTTTTCCGGAGTAGGTGAGGAGGACAGAGTAGGCAGCCCCAATACCAATAAGAAAATTTCCTGGCCTACCTGCCACCAGGAGGGTTACCCTTGGCTCCAGTCCAGTGATCGTTATCTGTCAAGGGGCTGACGGGAACAGTCTTCTTTACTGTTGTACCATGATCCAGTCTGGGGACCTATTCACTCCTAGGATAATCCCGTAGGACAAAATGAGGTCCAGTGACATGTTTGATGGCATTGATGACAAGGGGCCTTGGGCAGCCTGTCCCTGTTCTTGGACCAATGCCCTTTCTGTTGGCAGATGTGGCACCAGAGGTCCCTTCCTTTGGTTGGGGCTTTGGCTGTTGGTCTGAATGTGGGCACTAATGCTACCATTAAGTGGGCATGTCTAACCTCATTCCTCCATTCCATCTCCTGAGCCTGAGACTCGAGCTCAGAAGTTCTATTATAGAAAACAGAATTAGTAGCAGCCAGCATATTGCCCAGGGAGGTGTTAGGGTCCTGGACAAGCTTCTGGAGTTTTTTCACCAGAATGTCTGGTGCTGTTTAGGTCAAGAACTTCTCTTTTAATAGCACTTGTGCCTCATAGGAGTTAAGATTGAGAGTGGTGTGTCTCTCTATTGTCTCCCGGAGCTGATCCGGGAAGGCTATGGGGTTTTCCTCAGGCCTCTGGGTTATGGCAGAGACCTTGAAATAATTGACCACCTTTTGCCTGGTGGCCTTGAGGCCAGGCTGGCTGCATACTAGAAAATGTTCTCTCTCCCATCTCTCTTCTGAGGAATTATTATTCCATCCTCGGTCAATCATGGGCACTGCTGTTTCACCCACTGGATATCTAAGATCTGAAAGGTGCAATCCAGTAGCAAATTTTGTGTCTCTTTTAACACTCTGGATTTCTCAAGATCATTTAAAGTCTGGCTTAGGATAACATGTACATCTTTCCAAGCCAAGTCATAGGCTAGACACAAATGCTGGAATATCTCTACATACTTACCAGATTGATTGGTGTAGCTTACCAGAACCTGTTTTATTTGTTTTAACTACTAAACTAAAGGGCTTATGGACCAGGGTTGGTCCAAGCTCCCCTGCTGCTTCCACCAAGGATAGGAATGGAGTTGCCTTTTCCCCTGGTGGAAGTACAGAGGGCTCCACCTCCCCCTTTTTAGAGCCCTCTTTAGGCCTCCCCGGGTATGGGGGCATCTCGGAACAGGTGGGAACGTGAGGAGGATCTTTCAACACCATAGTCTTAATTGGTTCGGTACACGCCTTGCGCCACAAAGGATTTTCCCACAAATAAAAGAAAGCTTCTACATATGGTATTTTGGCCCATTTTCCTTCCTTTTTGCAAAAGAGGTTCAATTGTAAGATGGTGGGGTGATTTAGAGTCCCATGTGGTGGCCACTATTCTCCCTTATGTAGCTTGTACCATGGCCAGGTGGTTGTGCAGAAGAAGATTAAATGTTTTTTCTTCAAAGTGTCTGGATAAAACTAGTTGCAGTTTGAGGGGGAAAAAAGTGGGGGAAAGGAAAGGGAGACCAACTGGGTTCTGTTAGAGCTGGGTGTCCCTAGGTAATCATCTGGGCCAGGCTGCCGAGGAACAAAGGAGGAAAAGGGGAGCACCTGAGGTCTGTTGGAGCTGGGTTTTCCCAGGTAATAACCTGGGCTCTGTGACCAAGGAACCAAGGAGGGAAAGGGGAAAGGCTATATCCACTGGGGTTTGTTAGAGCTGGGCATCGCCAGGTAACGGCCTGGGCCATGTGGCCAAAGTACCGGTCCAGACGTTCTCTTTTCTAATTTGTAGAAAGGGGTTGTGTATAACCTCTGAAACCTAAGAGCCTCTCATTGTTAAGTGCCAGAACAAGGATATCTGTCAGTATAATGACCTGGTTCATTTGTAAAAGCACCAGTGATTGGGTGTCCAGCCAAGATAAGGAAGGCATTTCCTGGGACAAAGTGAAAGAAACAGATTGAGGGTGAAGGAGAAGGACCTAATAAAACCAGGGGTGTAGGTATTTAATTATGTCTCACATGGAAGAGACATGGTGGGAAAGACGCAGAAGTGATGCCTTAAGATAACCCAGATCTGTTCATTACAGGTATGTCCACGGACTGTATCAACCCTAAGGTCCTGAAAGGACCCTGATAAATTAGGCATTGACTGAGTCCTATTTTCCATATTACCAGGCATATAAGTTCATCCAAGCGAGTGAGCCAGGCACCAGATGACACAGTGCCAACAAAACCAGGGGAGGAAACATTATTTAGCCTTAACACAGGAAGGGGCTGCAAGCACCCTATTAGATGGGGAAAAAAAAGTACATTATCAAAACAAACTCTAAGCCCAGAAGCACAAGAATCACAGTGCAGAGCCCTCTTCCCTAAAGTGAAACAAAATAAAAGACTTCTCCCTGACCATGAGGCCATGTTCCCAAACTCCTTATTGCACATCCAGATTTAGCCAAGAACTCAGCTGTGCAGTCTGAGAAATAGTGAGGGTGGAAAAATGAAAGCAAGCACTAGCACTCCCTCATGTGCTGGTTGCAAGGCAGGAAGACTCAAAGCGAGAGTGTTATTATGGAGAAATGTGAGCTGGCTTGCCTAGACAGAAACATCAGAGTCACGGCATCAAATTTGTTGGATTGCAGTCTGAAATGTTGATTGTTGGTGCACTCATGGCTGAAGAATAACCAGACACACAAAGTAAGGCAAGCAAGAAAATGAGGTTTATTGAGGAGAGAAAGATAGGATTATAGAGCAAAAGAAAGATATAGGTTTACCAACTGAGATGCATATGTCACAGATAATGACAGGACCCCTTTTTCTAGCAAAAATGAGAGAGCAAAAAAAAGGGCTTGGTTGTGATCTGGTTCTTTTATAATGTCTGGCCCAGCACCTCCCTCATGGCTCAGATGTCACCATAGAACCACTTTGATTGGACAGTTGGTAGTTATATAAATTGGGTCTTGCTATGCATGCGGATCTCCCATGAGCCTCTCTGAGAGTCTGTTGTTGGGGGTGGACCACGATGGCACACACTTTCATCCTTGGGAGTTCTGGAATCCCTCACTATCTACCTAACAGGAGAAACACAGATATCTTCTTGGTTTTTCTTATTTACCTTGACCTATTGCACTCTATCCCTTAAATGGTATTCTTCAAAGACTGCCGAGTCTCACACAGTACTCTTAAAGTATAGCTCAAAGAACAGGTGCAGAATGGCTTCTAGGAATTGAACTTAAAATGAAATGGGAAGAAAATATATAATGACACAATATTCTCCAAAATTTAGATGAGAAAATGAAAAGGACAATGCAAATAAGATGAAATTACTTACTTCCTAATCCTCCTAGTCTCACCTAAAAGACAGCTCTTGAGAATTAGAAATATAGTGGTTAGTAAAATAAGGGCAAGCAGAAAGCTATTATGGGAAGATTTCCCTCTATTATATTTCTAATATGAAGAAATTCAAGACATAGTCTCTAAATTATAGGACAGCATATCCTTGCCAATCATTTCAGGAGAAATGCAGAGAAAAAAACAAATACTTTCTATGAATATTATATGTTAGAAACTGCCCTGGATACTTTAAAAAGTTAACAGGTTTTGGTGATTGAGTGCAATTCATGGAATTGTATTTAAATTATAATATTTTATCCCCACAAAATCTCTAGTCAGAAGAAATTGAGATTTATAGGATTCAATACTTCAATGTATACACAGCTTGTAAGTATAAGAATTGTCACTTAACATGGTTGTTTTCCTCAAACTTTTCATTGTGGGGTTGGAAGAACCAAATGCCTAAAACTTACATAAAGCAGGTAGAAAATAAACTCAGAGCAAAGGACAGCAGCTGCCATTGCGTGCTGATGTTATGCATTTCTCCCATCAACATTATCTCTTACGTTGTAAACTGTGTGCAGGTATGCCCTTGTGAGTTGAAACAAAGAAATCCTAAAAAAAAAAAAAAAAAAAAATTGGGGGGAGAAGTTGATTTGACCTGTGTCTGGCTTATTTCACTTAACAAAATGTCTTCCAGTTTCATCCATATTACTGCAAATGACAGGATTTCATCCTTTTTTATGGCTGAATGATATTCCATTGTGTATATGTACCACATTTTCTTTTAACTGGGGTGAGAAAAATATCTCATTGTCGTTCTGATTTGTAATTCTCTGATTAGTGATGATGTTGACAATTTTTTATATACATTTTGTCCATTCATATGACTTCTTTTGAGAAATGTCTATTCAGATCTTTTGCCTATTTTTTTAGTTGGATTATTTGTGCTTTTCTTATTGAGCTGTTTGAGATCCTTATATACTTTGGTTATTAATCCCTTGCCAGATAGGCAGTTTGAAAGTATTTTCTCCCATTCTGTGGCTTGTCTCTACACTTTGTTGATTGCATTCTTTACGGATGCTTTTTAGCTTGATGTAATTCTTATTTGTCTATTTTTGTTTGGTTGCCTGTGCTTTCAAGGTGTTACTCAAGAATTCTTTGCACATACCAATGTCTTGGAGTATTCCCCAGTGATATTTTTTTTTTACCAGTTTTATAGTTTCAGTTCTTGGATTTAAGTTTTTAATCCATTTTGATTTGATTAGTATATATAGAGAGATATATGGCTCTAGTTTCATTCTTCTGTATATGGATATCCAATTTTCCCGGCACCATTTCTTGAAGAGACTATTCTGTCCCCAGTGTATGTTCTTGGCACCTTTACCAAAAGTGAGTTCACTGTAGATATGTGGATTTATTTCTCTATTCTGTTCCATTGGTCTATGTGTCTGTTTTTATGCTAGTGCCACACTATTTGGGTTACTATAGCTTTACAGTATAATTTGAAGTAAGGTAATGTGATTCCTCCAGTTTTGTTATTTTTTCTCAAGATGCCTTTGGCTATTCTGCATCTTTTGTGATTCTGTATAAATTTCAGAATTATTTTTTCTATTTCTGTAAAGAGTATCATTGGTATTTTAGTAGGGATTGCAACTGAATTTGTACATTGCTTTGAGTAATATGAACATTTTAATAATATTCAATCTTCTAACCCATGAACATGAGATATATTTTCATTTTTTAATGTCCTCCTTAATTTCTTTCATCAATACTTTATAGTTTTTATTATAGAAATCTTTCACTTTTTTGGTTAAGTTTATTCCTATGTATTTTATTTTATTTGTAGTTATTGTAAATGAGATTAATTTCTTGGTTTCTTTTTCAGACTGTTCACTGTTGGTATATATTAATAGAAATGCTATTGATTTTTGTATGTTGGTTTTGTATTCTGCAACTTTACTGAATTTCTTTATTAGTTCTAATAATTTTCTGGCAAAGTCTGTAGGTTTTTCTAAATGTAAGATTATATCTTCCACAATGAAGGATAATTTGACTTCTTCCTTTCTATTTTGAATGCCTTTTACTTCTTTCTCTTGTCTAATTGCTTTAGCAAGGTATCTAGTACTATGTTGTATAATTGTGGTGAAAGCTGATGTCCTTGTCTTGTTTTAGATCTTAGAGGAAAGACCTTCAGTTTTTCCCCATTCAGTATAATCCTAGCTGTGGGTCTATCACACATGGCTTTTATGTTGAGTATGTTCCTTCTATACTCAGGTTTTTACCATGAGGCGATGTTGAATTTTATTGAATGCATGTTTGACATCAATTGAAATGATCATATGGTTTTTGTCCTTCATTCTGTCGGTATGATGTATCACATTTATCAATTTGTTATAAAGCATTTGCTAATATATTTATTACTGTCTAATATATTCCTGATGAGACAAAATGACTAAAAAGTCTTCTCCCTACAAAAAGTAAAATTTATAAAGTTTTGTAATTTAGCTTTTGATATTCAAATAATTCATATATAAAAATTCTTTACTCAAAGCATTATAACTAGTGTATTCCAATGTTAGTTTTTATAAAAAATCTGAAACTAGTTTGACTTCAATTTAGGTCATAAATCTGAAATCAAGTGGTGATAAACTGATAATTCTAATATCTCCTTTTTAAAAAGTAAGGTTATATGGGAATAAAAACAATAAAATCTTTGATACAGAACATGTAGAATGATGATTAATTTTAACTATAATTAATTTAATACTGATTCTTTGTGCTTGATATCTTTTTTAAAAAATATTGCTTAGTTTTATTGATATTTCATATGTGGGTATTATTATTATCTCAATTTCACATTCAGCACATTGTTGAGACCCTATTTCGTTCATATTAATTATAAAAATGTCTAGTCATTCCTGTTCACCTTGCTAACTCACTTCGCTCAGTTCATCTGTTCTACATCCTAAATTGTTTACTTTCAGCTCACACATCATGCCAACACCTTATTATGTAGTTTAAGAGTCTTTTATATTTTAACACTTACCAGTTTCCATTAAGCAAACCTGTCGAGATTGTTTAGCTAGTTCCAGAAAGACTTCTATCTAATTATAGGATCTTATTTATCTAAATCTGAGAAAATATTTTGCATATGAGATCTGTGCTAGAAAAAATAATAGTGCACCTAAAAGGCTCATGTCTGAATACCTATCACCTGTGAATATGTTACCATAAAAGGGACTTTCCAGATGTGAGTAATTTACAGCTTCTGAGATGTTCCTGATTATCCCAGATTATCCAAGTGGTCTCAATGCAATCACAAACATTCTTATAAGAGGAAGTCAGGAACTTTAGTGTCAGTAGTAGGAGATGTGATAATGGAGGCAAGAGGTTGGACTGATACAAGGAAAAGGTCATAATCCAAGCAATGCAGCCCACCTGTGGAAGTTGAAAAAAGCAAGGAAACAGCTTCTACCCTGAAGTCTCCAGAAAGAATGAAGCCCTGCTGACACTTTGATTTTACTCTTCTGACCTCCAGAACCGCAAAAGAATAAATTAATGTTGTTATAAACCACTAAGTTTGTGATAATTTGTTATAGCAGCAATAAAAACCTAGTACACATTTTGGTACCTGGTAGTTGAGTACTGTTGTAACAAATACCTTAAAGATGTGAAAGTGATTTTAGAATTAAATAAAAAGTAGTAGCTAAAGGGTTTTGAGATGCTGAGCAAAAAACACAATAATTGTCATAAACAGATTATCAATAGAAATATGAACATTAAAATCTGTTGTTAAGAGAGCAGAATGAAGTGAGAAGCATGGTAGGGAAAACTTATATTAGGCAGCATCTAGAAGCAGAAAAAGACAAGAAAATGGATTCTCCCTTCCAAACCTACAGAGTGAATCAATCCTACCTATACCTTGACTTTAGCCCTGTAAGTCTGATTTTAGAGTTTTGACTTCCAGAGCATGAAATAATAAATTTCTGTTGTTTTAAGCTACTGAATTAGTGTTAATTGGTTTTAGCAGTAGTAGGAAAAGAGTATAAGATCTGAATGCAGCTATTTTAAAATTTCTTTCCAAATCTATTGTTCTTTCAAGCTATTTCAAGTAACTTGATGAGGAAATACTAATCTGTAAGGATTTAACTTGCTTTCAGTGGAAGCAGCTAGGATTTCTGGCATTAACTTTGGTAGAAGAAGAATTTGATAGTTTAGGAATTTCAGTCATGTTTGGAAAGAATTTTATATTAACATAAAATTTAATAAAATTTCAAAGTGTAAATTGTAACAAGTTAAATATACTTCACTTTAATCTTGTCTACTGAGGTCCACTTAAGACTCATTGCTGAGTTCTCCTAACAAAAAGGGTCTGTGGTCACATCACTAGCTAACACCCACCTCAGGTAGGTCAATGGTGGAATCACAGAATATTACAACCTACTCTATAGCTAATCATATTACACTGAGTTTCTCTTTCTATACTTAATATTATATTCCTTAGTTCCAGAAAGTCCTAATGGTTATGTGAAGAAAATGTATTTCATTTTATTTTATAAAACATATTTTTAGTTGTAAATTACCATTGCCTTAGAGTAGTTTGAGCTCTATATGTTATGCCAAAGTTGCCAGTGCAAAGAGTCATGAAACGATTTACGGGATACAATGCAACTATATATCACAGATACAATTGCAATTGACTTCAAACTTAAGTCTGATAAGCCATCTAAATTATAGCCTTGAGTAACAACTCAGTAATATAAAAGTACCTTTCCCCTCCTTAACAACAAAACATCAAGATTTAGTAATAGAGTACTGACATACTTTTTGAGCAAAAATTAGATAAATTTTTTTAAATGAAAGTAATTAATCTAAATTTTATTTATATGATCAAGATCCAGAATTATATGCATATTTTATTGAAAATTAGTGAATTACCTTGCCAGAAAAGGCAGTCTTCTGTCTCCATGATTATTTTCTTTAATTCCTATATTTCTGTCTATTCTTTCCTTTCTATGCTAAAATAGAAATTTTTAACTAGCTAAGCCTAAAGAGACTACAAACTTCCTATCAGTAAAAGTTTATAGTCATTTAAAATTCCAGAATTGGTTGGAGGTTCAATATACCTGCTGCTACATTTTCCCAATCTTTCCCAAACCAACATTAAATTCAGTGAAGTATATTTGAATGTATTTGAAATAGTCTATGTAAGTACAAATCAAGAACATTGCATTGTTCTTAACATATTTATGATATTCTTGGCATCACTTACCTTCAATATAGTTGTAACTTCTAGTAACCTATTATAGAAATGATTGTCTCTATTACTGTAGTCCCCAAAGCAGTATATCCACAATAAAAGTGTGGATTATTTAAGCAATAGAAAGCTTCTTTTCTGACTAACTTTAATTCTATTCCTAAAATGGATATGCTATAAAAACAAAGTGAGATGCTTTACCAGTATATATAGTTTTCATCTTACCATAGTTGCTTTATAAATATGGAAGGGTATATCTGCTCTTTCTCTCATGTCTCTTTCTCTTTCCTTCTCTCTTCCTATAAATGTAAGATTATTTTAAAAAGATACAACTTTTCAAGAGTGATGAGTAAGTTTCTATTCACCTTTTGTGCAGAAACTAGTGGGTATCAGAGGCAGTGCTATGCTGTCTTCAGAATGGGCTTGTTCTAAGATGGTGACAACAACAATCTCAGAGCTTTTACCGATAGAAGTCAAAGTTCAGGGAAGATTTTATTTTTTTTGTGTGTGTTTTATTGCGACCAATGCAACTAATAATCTGCACAGGGATACTAGTATCTGTTAATAGTATCTTAAACATCTGTTACTTTTTATTAACCTTTGAACCTCTACAAATTTCCTAACATAACTAATCAATAAGTTGCAACATAATGATAACTAGAGAAAAAAATAAAATCTGGAGGGAATTATACAAATGCTCATTCAATAAACAGCAATAACAGAAAACTATGAACATGCATTATATAATCATTGCAAACTTGGCACCAAATAAAAATATTTATTTGACCAAACAATTTTGCAAAAATATCTCAAATTTTGAATTCTTTGCAGTACAATGCAAAATAATACTCTAGAGAAATATAAACATACCAAAAGACAAGTTAAATGAGTAAGATTTCAGAGGTCACAGAAAACAGCAGTAAGAGCTCAGTTCCTGGGAAAAGACATTTTGGATTTCTCCAGGCTCTGATATTTATTAGTTGTGTGAACTTCAGCAAATTATTTAATCTCTTTGTGCCTCAATATTCACATCAGTAAAACTAGGATAAAATCTGTACCTCCTTTATATGGCTGTTTTGTGTAGTAAACTAATTAATAATTTTTAAGCACTTGAACAGGGGCTGGCACATAGTCAGTACTGCGTAAGCATTTGTTACATAATTTCTTTAAAAAAATTAAATGCAAAATTTCATCAAATGCACAAGTCTATTGATAATTCCATTTGCCCTTTGTAGTCTTAGAAAACTGGCTTTCAAACGAAATTAGAAAGTTAATTAGCAGCTGTGAGTAATTGAGATGCTCTTTAAGCTCTGAGGAAAAGTAGCAGAGGCAAGATCAATAGAGGGGGAGTTGGCAGAGAATTCAGTGTGCTCTCAGACAATAATAAAAGGTGAAACAGCAGTATCTTTCTTCTCAACAGGAACACACCAGGAATTTGTCAACTCCACAAGTCCTAATAAAAGAAAATGTAATGTCCTAATTATATCTTTGAAAATAACTGCCTTTGAGAAATCATAACACCTGGTCCTCTAGATCAATTTTATACTGCTAGGGTATCCAGTAGCTATTCATTGTTGTAGTCGTTTATTCATCAATTCATTCAAATATTCACTTAACTATCATCTGAACACACCTACTCTATAGTACATGAATCACCATCCAGAATATAAAGAATTCAATGGATTGAACATGCTCTCTATAAAGGATGATGTTGGGCCAATAGATTCAAGCATTTGTTGTAAACAAACAACTAAGGGAGGAGTAGGGAAGTATTCTTTTTAGAGGAATGCCATTTTTACCAGTTAGATGACATAAAGAGACTGCCCCTCATAGTGGGTGGTGGCCATTTTGGAAAAAAATGATTTTTAAACAGATCATTGTAAAATAAGCATAGATATATACACCAATTATACCTGTCTACATATGCAATTTATTTAGTTGTTTGACTTGTGATCCATTAACATATAGCCACATATAGATGTGGCTATAACTCATTGTTGAGGAGATATTTATAATTTTATTTAATTCCCTTAGATTTAGCTCTTCCATGTAAATAATATATCACTAAGCAGCGATTAGTGTGAGGGTCACTAAATAAGTAGCCAAGAGATGAGAGTACTATTCCAAGCTCCGCCAAAAACCAGCAGTGTGACTTCAGGCAAATTACATCAAATGTAAAAGAGTTAGGTTGGATTAAATATCTCCTGGTGTTGTATGATTCAATATTTTTGATCAGCAGTGCTATTCCTATTGCCATGGATACAGGTCAGTGATTTGAAATACATTTTCAACACTACTTCAAAAATCACAAGTTATATTATTAACCCAAGTCTGTGTACTTTAGTTATCAGACAAATAAAGCAAGACTGGAAATGTGCAGACAAAAGTTAAAAGCCTTTACTTTCAATCATGTGTTGTTGTTAAAGTTTTTTTTTTTAATTGCATCTTCTCATGTTAAGTATTATCTTGATTTTTTTCACCATGATATTATGTTTTAGTAATGACTTAAAGTGATTTCACAGAATTTTATCTTAAGTGAAATTAGAGTTATTCAACAATTTTGTGTCAACATAAATTTGTGAAGGATACATATAGTTTTCTTTGAGCCAAATATCTACCTTAAACACAAAAAATACAGATACTAATATAATACAATAAAATGTATCAAGGGCTAAAGCAATTCAGGTAACATATAAAAAATTTAAATAATATATAATGTATTTACATTACTTCTGAACATTACTCATATCTAATAAGCTATGGAAACTGTGTTGGAAATTAAAACCATGAACAATATATAGTTATTTGAAAATTTAAGAAGGTCACACTCTTTGAATACATACTGATGTATTTGCACGTGTTCTAGATGTAAATATTGCCATTTATTTAACTTTAGTATCCTGGATCTTCAGTTTTGCTGTCTGCTTCCTATATAACAAAAGAACCCAGTATATCAGTTGTGTCTACTGTATTGACCAACACAAACCTCTCATAAAGGAAGATCAATTATCTACTGCTGACATGGTGCTACACAACAAACCACCCAGACACAGTGAATTTTTTAAAAAAATATTTTATTATTTTTCATGAGACTGTGAGTTGGAAGAGTAGTTGTGATAATTTGGGCCATTTTTGGTTGAACTCAGCTGGGCTTGTTCATGCATTTGAGTTGGTTGGCAGCTGGCTGTGGCTGGCTGCTCTAGAATGGCCTCAGCTGGGACAACTGGCTCTATTCCATGTATTCCTCACATTCCTACAGCATTCTTGCCATATTCTCATAAATGTGGCAGAAATTCAAGAGAAAGCAAGCCCAGTCATGCCAGAGGGAGCAAGAAGACACATGCATACACTTTCCAAAACTCTGCTGTGTTATGCTTGCTAACAATATCTGGTTGGCCAAAATAAGTCACATGCATGAGCCCCTAGTTAGAGTGGAGGGCACTACAGAGCTACAGCATCAGGATACAAGGATGCCATCAATTGGCACCACTAACATCACACAGTAAAAAATTCCTGAAAGGTTATTGTGGATTGATTGAATTTTGACAGATACCTATGCTCTAGCAAATTTAATTTTTAAATTTATATCAGCTTCCTAACCAAGGCAAGAGGTTAAAGCTATTATGGTCATTTCTTATTTTCTGATTATAATATCGTATACTTGTTTCTATGGATGCATTGTCTTATCCGAACATAACATTTTTTCATCTTTCTGTGTGATTTTTTAATATTTTTATGTGATTACATTTTTAAGAACAAAAGTGGGAATGAACTGTATATGCATATCTATCATGTTTATACTGTGTTTATAGGTATATAATTTTTATTAATATGTAATGTTATATATTATATAAATATATATGCGAACTCATACAAGCACATATAAAAATACATACATACTCCTTATTGCAATCATTTCCCCACATAATGATTGAAACTCTCCTTCAATGCAACACCGTGTTAATTTAAATGATTACTTATTGCAGGAATCCCAAAATATTTTTAACTTTAAACAATTACTAATAAAGCTATATTATATTCCAATACCTATATATCTTGTTATAATTTTTTCAAGATGATAGCCTAGAAGTTGGATTATTGGAACAAAATATCAGTATTTCCTTTGATCACACTGCCCATGAGAGTGCTTTGCAGTTACCCTCACAGCACCAGTATCTGAAAATACAGACTTCCCTTCACTTTCAACAAAACATGGTAATTTAATTTGCCAATGCACAAGTTAAATAAGTTTTTCTTTTTTTATTACTATGGAATACAATCTTTACCAGTTGCATATACCTTTTGTCAAATTATTTCACCTCTCTCTGCTTCAGTTACCTCATCTATGACACTGATATGACTCTAATTTCTAGAAAGGTTTGGTGAGGATTAAATGAAGTGAGATTTGTAAAATGCCGAGTATGCTGTCAGCATCAAAGCAAACCCTCAAAAAGTATTTGATATTTCTTCTTATTGTCATTAACAATACATTTATTGCCTTTATCTTTTATGAATTGGGCATTCAATATTTTAAATATTCTGTCAGGATATTCCTCATTTTCTTATCAAGATACTGGAGCTCTTTATGCTAAGTGTATGGATTCTTTGTGATATGCATAACAATGAGTTTTCCTATTTAACATTTACCTTGTTTACATTATTTTTATGTATAGAATTTTTAAATATTTTTGTGTCCCAATATATTGTTTTTTTAATATGTATTGGTTTTTATTCTTATATTTAGAAAGACCTTCCTCAATCAAAGGTTAGATACATACATATCAATATTTTTATTTTTATCATCATAGGTGACATTTTTATATCAAACTTTTAAATATATACATCTGGATTTTTGTGTGCCATAGATACATAATTTATTTATTATTCCTCATAAAGCTGTTGGGTGACTTATTGAATTATTCCTTATAATGAGTTTAATACAACTGGCGAAAAAAATTCTCAGTGTATGTTAGCTATGAATCAGTGTATGTTAGCTATAGATTTATAAATATTAGCTATAGATCAAGGCTTTCCTCATTCCAAATGTTTCTTTTATAGCATGCTAAACTAGTTCTCACCAAGAATTTAGAGACATGCTACTCTAGACAACTCAAAAAACAAATAGGGGAGACTGGCAGTGAATAAGAGGGATAGAATCTATGGAATTTTTCAAATTTGGGCTCTTCACAGGCCTTAACTTGTGGACTCTTTTAAAATGGCTGATCCATGTAGTGAAATACTAGAGAAAAAGACTAAATAAATGGATTTTACTTCTGAAGGAAGAAGATGGTATCAGTCATTCCCGTACTGAGAAAAGTTTTCCAGTATTTACCTGACTTAGATGATGTTCAGATTATCAAGGCCTTGCCATACTTTCATGTAAAAGGTTCATGGAAACTCACCACTAGTACCAAGTGGTACAGATATAAAATATAGGACTTAGTGGGAAAAATCATCCTAGCAGGCACACCTAATCTTCCAAACTCTCATTATCCTCTGGTTTAGGCTGAGAACAGATGGTCTATAAAGGTCATAGCCAAGTTTCAGTAGATGGGCATTCCATCCACATATGCTCTCTATATATTTAGTGTTGGAGAGTAGAGACTATCCACGTAACTAACTATGTAGCAGTGGAAGCTTCCTAGTCAGAGAAATGGCCTTATTAAAATTGGGAAGACTTGGGAGACTACTAATTGGTATTAAGCTATTCCTCTGTTGAACTAACTTAGAACTGCTGAGCCATCTCTCTGTTAAGCCACCAGAAGAGAGAAGATAATCCTTCCAGATTATCCATCTGGACATGTTGATTGAATTGTTACCCATATCTTTGGCTTCTGCAAAAGTCAGTCTTATCCACAGCCAAGAATGTTCTATATCCATAGAGCCTGCCCAAATTGTACAATTGAAACAACATACCACAGACAGTAGAAGAAAAAGATACTGATCTTCTCACAAAAGATTTATTAAAGCAACGTTGATATTCAATATGGTCTCCAGGTATAATAATTGCCTGGCTCTTGAAGGCCAATGGTTCTTGGCACATTCTGTAGACTATAGAGCCTTGACTAGTACTGACCCTTGTGACCTGTGAGTATGTTATCACTGCTGCAACTGATATTTAATTTTGGATATTTCCAATATTTTATTTCTTATAGCCCTCCAGAAAGTAAAGCAAAAACAAGATTCCCTTCATTTGGCTTAGCAGGCAAACAACTGTCATCAGTGGGTTGAGCCAATCCTTGTACAGTATGAACTACTGGTGGAAGTACGGGCATTCTATTGAAGATAAAATGCTGACCCTCAGAACCAACTACAAACAAACTGGTCCAAGATCAACTGGCCTCTTTAAAAATTGAAGACAGTGTATTCTACAACTGGGAGTTTACTACACCCTTTATACCAAATACCCAGATATATGTCTAAATCGAATGGAACTTTTAGATCAAGAAGCCTTAATAAATAGTCTAAGCAACAGTAAATTAAACTCTCCTTTAGTCTCTATGGAATTGCAGATATTTGTTGCCAACCTCGGAGTTGACTAACACGTTTGTCAACAAGACTCAATTGGTATTTGTCCAGCCTTTGAGTTTGTGACATCTAAGCCTTCCTAAATTTGCTAAGTAGCTACTAACTGGGTGTTACATGATTCTAATGGAGACCTAGTATCTCATGAAAAAAGAAAAAGATCATAATATTTTTCCAGCTTAACTGTCTCACTCTCAAATAAGTCTTTTTGGATTAAAATTGCATAGTTTAGGACAAACCCCTAAAGTTTCCACTTTATTAAAAAAAAAGATGTCTTTAATTAAGAGACAAATCCGACCTCTAAGACCTTAGCCACTTTCATAAACATGTAGCTAAACACTCATCAAAAGCAGAGACATTCTCACAACAATCCATGTCTGAGATGGGCAAAACAGTGGAATGCTGCAGCCATCCTTCCAACAATTAATAGCAAACATTGAATTCTTTCATTGGATATCACATGGTATTCTTATTTAATGAACACTTGATCCAAGACAGACCGACCTATACCTTTAGAAAGACCCTCTATGTAGTTATGTACATCAAAACAAATAGCTTACCTGCTTGATAAGGCTGATGGGCCAACAGGCATCGAATTACCAAAACATGCCCATATGAGATTTCTCCGTAGGAAAACAGATACAGAAGTCTACTCTAGTATGCTGAATGTTTATGTTGCACATATGCATTCCCTTACAGAAGAAGCATTTTTCAAGAAAAACATTTGGACTGAGAAAGCCAAGTAAAATATTTGTGGCCATTCTTTCTGTAGCCCACTAGATCAATAATAAAACCTATCATAGTAATGAAACTATAATAATGGACTGAAATGTCCAATGGAAAATTATTTTTACACAGGTAAGAGCCATGTAACCCCAATAATACCCCCTTCTTTAGAAATGGCCTTCACAAAAACACCAATTCCAACAGTTTTTAATTATTTTTGTGTTGGATATGAACTTATGTTCTTTGCCTGGGATGAGCTCTCAGGTGACTGAAAGTTTCTCTCCCCCCACCAACTCTTTCTTTATCTCTCTCCCTCTCTCCCTCTCCCTCTCTCCCCACCATCCCCACCCCACTTACATTGCATTGACCCAAAAAGATGGATGAATAGTGCATATAACCTTATGGAAAATTGGGTAGTTCACATTGCTCGGATCAAGAATACCTGGATGCACATGAATTTGGACGTTGACTTTTCTTCTGATGGTTCTACAGGCCCTTCTTCCACACCCAGATGTTGTTGATTATGACAAAATTGAGACTCCTTGATCCCTGTGAGACTCTACACTCCAGAAAAAGAAAAAGAAAAACAAAATAATCGGGCTTATCCTTCAGGGTGATATCCTCCACCAGGGTGGATCACAGACTTCAACAGGTTGACCATGACCATGATGGACCTAGGGAGGAGGATGGGGACCAAAGGAGAGAATAAAAACGCCCCCCCCACACACACACACAAAAAAGCACCCCACAACTGCTTTAGCATTGATTAATAATGTAAACTCTTGAATCTGATGGATATATCACTTTTCCTCTGACGTAGCATTTCAGGGATCTTGTTGATGTTCTACTCTCAGATAACTTCTCTACTCTGAGACAGAAACCATTTTACAACCTGGTGATCGACAAAAACAGATGAAGATGTTTATATGTACATAGTCCTCAAAGGCTACAGGGTGAACTGATGAAAGATACAGTTCAAGCTCCGTATCCTCTCCCTTTTGTAGCTGAGCAGGTCTGAAGTTGCCCAAGAAAAAACAAGTTAGAACCAGTTGCTAGGTTGCCAAGACTCCCCCTTTTTAAGAAAGTCACATAGCTAACCAAGGTGCTTCCATTTCTACATAGTGTGAAGATATATTCTGCCTCCTTCCCATTAGATATCTAGAGCATCACTTTGATTGGGGCTCTTTGTTGAAACATACGTCATGCTACATACCGACCATAATTGCTCCTCCTAAGTTTCAAGATATTAAGAATTGAAAGGAGAGTGTATGCCCTTCTACTTATTTGTTTTTTAGTTTCCTACAATAAATCCTATTTCACATCTTCTCTTCATAGTTCTAATGGTTTACGCCTGAACCCTTGGATGGTACATGTGCTCAGTTAGGCATTGTTTCACATGTGAACTCCAGCAATGCCTGAAACACAATACATTTTGGGCCAGAATATTCCTTTTTCTATTTGTCCTGACAGAATTGTTACAAAAGAGTGTTGTTGAAATTTTCAAGGAATGCCCATATTTTATTAGAGAAGATAATAGAAAGTCATTATGAATGAATAAATCAATATTGAAAAATTATTGAATCTTTTTTTGTGGGCCATATAATATATATGTAATAGAATATATATTTGAGGGGTTGTAGTGGAAGTTTCTTTCATGGAATAGGTTTTTCCACTGCCAATCATCCTGAGAGAGAAACAATAAAGAGATTTTTGTGCTTGGGGTGAGGGCAACATCACATATTCTCTGAAGAATGAAGCAATCTTTGAAACTCAAAGATTGCTATAATTCCTATGGATAGAAAGTTAACTACCCTCCAGCTATGCTGATGTTAATTCAGGGATAAGTGGCAATACCATGAGTTTTTTCCTCCTCACTGGTAGGCAATTTGGTAGCATCATCAGAATTGGGTGCAGCAGCTTTGAAGAGTAGTTTTCTAAAACATTTAGTATGTATGATACAATCAGAGAGAACTTTCCTTTAAAGAGCCATGCCAATCTATGGTTTTGGAGGAGGGGGTCTCACCATTTGTCACCAACCAAGACAGTTGATCTCAGCAGAACAGAGATTTAGTGGGATCATTAATAGATGAAATCCCAAGAAGTGGTCAGCAGAGAAGCATGAAGTGATTGAATAAATGCCTAAGTAGTGATCAATAGCCAACTTAATCGAATATGCTAATATTCCTCCTGGCACGGGATAAACAGCAGCAGCTCTCTAGCAGGCTCTATCATGTGGGGCAGTGATGATGACAACCCTAAAGTGTATGAACTTTTTTGCCGTTCAACTCAGTTGATCCTAACGGTCTCCCTGGGTAGCCAAGGGTTCTGAGAGAGGGTTGCCCTCCTCCAGCAATGCGGCATCTGGCAAGGGTGAAGAACAGGGGAGATCACCTCCTCCTGCAAGGTGAATATACCAGAGGGCCTGTGTTTGTCTGCATTCTATAACTAGAAGACCTTGGTAGATGTGCCAAGCTTGCAAGATGCTTTCTCCATAATTAAAGGCATAATGGGCAGCTGGGTATAGAAGATAAAGGTCTTGGGGCCTTTTAGAGCCTCAATTTCCAAGAGAGCTTTCAAGGTAAAGATCAGTTGTTACTGTAATGTCATATAGTGTGGTGCCAAGAACAGTTTCTGGCATCAGAAGACGAGGGACAAGTATGGATACAATGAATGATCGATCCAGAGACCTCAGGAGGCAAGAGAGGAGGTTATTAAAGCCTCTACAATGAAGTAATCTCTGGGGGGTACTATCAGTAATGCCAGTGTAATCACAATTTGGACAGATTTGATATCCTTTTGTTATAGATGCTCCGCTCAAGGGGTCAATTTGCAAATAGCAGCATAAATAAAAGAGTAAAATTTTTAAATGAGAAATATACTGGTTCCAGAATGCAAAAAGGACTAAGAGATACTAGGTTTATTGCTAACATTGTGGGTGCTAAGAGGGTCAATAGCTGTTTCTTAAGTGTCAACAATGGAACGGACTTCATTTTACTGAATAATTTTCAGGAATTTGACCAAGATGGTTATGCCTTGCAGTATGTGTGAATCAATGGCAATCCTCTTTTTCTATGAATTTTTGTAAGTATTTGTCTGTCTTGAACAGACAAATGTTTGAGAAACAAATAAATGTTTCTCTTCTAAGGAGGATATTGTCAGATTATATTTTCTCATTTTAATTTACTTAAATAAGTTACATTTGTCTCTTAATCATATAGGAAATTTGAATCATTCTAATATCTAAATTTTAAAATATATCCTAATAATATGTAAATATGCATTCTTTTAAAATACAAATTTCTGGAGGCATCTAAGTAATCTTCATTGGGAGAAAATGCATACATCAAGGGCCATGGTCAACATTAATGGTGCAGAGACTTCACAAATTTATCATCACAATAAATCTTAAAAAATAGATACAGTAATGAAATAAAAAACTACAGAAGTTTAGTGAGTTATCTAAGGTGATATAGCTAATAAGTGACATTCAAACCCGAGGGTATACATTTTCAGAGCTGTTGTTTTTTTCACCTAATCCTACATCCTTTCTATACTAATGATGAGTCACACACTCTTGTGGATTTGGAAAATTTAAAAGTGAAAGAGAAATAAATTGCATGGGAATTATAACCACACTTGTAGGAAGAATTGATGTGTGTCTTCATCATATATTTAAATTCACAACCATACTGGAAGAAGTTCCTCATCTTCAGTTTTGTCTAGGCTACCTGGGAAGACTCTCCCACCTTCACCCTCTGTTCCACCGCAGTTGACCAGTAACAGAAATTGTCCCCATATAATACACATCTTGCATAAGCAGCTATTAGCCTCTACTTTGGAGAACAAAGTTCACTGCAAATGATTTAAAGACTTTTGATATTTTTCCACAGAAAGAAAAATGTCATTAATAAGTATTTTCAGAAGCTTTAAATGAAAACACAAATGAATATCCATGAAACCAAATGCAGGCAACCAAACATATTGTTTGTTTTCTCCCTTATGTTAAAGATTTAAGCTGACATAAAGCAATCAGTAGATTCCATATATAAATGCATATATTTGTAGAAAAAAATTGATTAAAACTCTCCTACATGACCATGAGTGCTGGACATATGCTCTGCTGTTTACCAGAGTGCCCATCTCTTCAGTTACTTCTTGCAATATCCACTTCCATCTCTTCTACGGGCATTTGTAATGTAGTAGGGAAAGAGTCTGAGGTATTCATATTTCTATCAAAAGGTGGAAAAGTGCTATATAAAAGAAGTGATAATGACCCAAAAAGAATTGAGAAGGGTATATTACTTTCTAGAAATTAAAAAAAAATTCCATATATTTAACATGTATCCAAATATATACATTTGAATTTGTAATCTGTTTTACATAATTCCATTTTTCTCACTTATTAATTTTGTGTTTCATATTATCTATAATACTATTCTTTTTATATTGTATTATAATATAATAAATATATATTCTTTTGCATATTTTCAAAAGTATAAATGTTATTAAAAGTTAATGTTCATATGTTGGTTCATAATAGGGCATTGAGCAAGAAAGTAATGAACTATGTTATTTACACTGACATATTATTTATATATGCATAACCTGATGGAAGTTTCTTAAATTCATCATTTTAGAATTTGTAGGCACACGGGTTGTATTTTGATTTCTGGTTCTCATAGCAACATATTTATTAGAATATCTTACATGTAAAACACAGATTACATGTTCATAAATATTCTGCACACTGCTCTATTTGTATTTGTATTAATTAGTTTATGATACCATTAAGATAAAAAAGTTTATCGAAAATCTCTTTTTGTTTCAATATGCCTGTAGGAAATAATCAAGAATCAGAATCACTTTGTTTTAAAAGTGATATTTCACTCTGAATGCTGCAATGCTTTTTAATCATTGTCTATTGATATTCAAAATAAGTACCAATGTATGCAAACAGCTTCTCAATTATGTTCTTCATGTTTGCATGTAGACATACTAATTTAGATTAGAAATATGACTATTTCACTTTTAAACATTTATTTTACACCATATGTATCACCCCTCCAGGGTTATGATTGCAAAAATAAACAAAATCTTGATACTGATAATTTTTGTGTGTTTTCATATGACTGTGTCTGTTAGTTTGAAATTTAGAATTATAACTTCGGATTGAATCATTGTCACAAGATAAAGAAGCTGATACCAACAATCAATAGTCTTTAAACTTTTTGATCTTTAATCCACAAAATTTCTTATGCTATGTCCTCAAAATATGTCTATTTATATGCTTTTTTTTCAAATATTTTACTATGTACCTGGAATGCTGTGCCAAAATATTTTTACATTATAAAATATAATCAAAAATAGAAATTGAAATGGATGAAATAAGAGTAACAAAAATATTTTTAAATATTTTCCATTATATAAGAAGTTTGTTTTCCAATTATAAACATTTTATTGAATTTTAAAGCTTTAGTTTAACATGTGATTTATTGCACTCTACATATCACCACGCATGTGTTAATTTTATTAACAATAATAATGGAATTGTGGTTAAATATGCATCGCTATTTTTTAAGGTTTTGGCATGGTGATATACCTCTGTATACTTCAGAGGTTTGTTTTAATAATTGTATTTGATGGTTGCCATATTTGAAACACAGAATTCAAAGATAATTAGATCCAAATAGAAGTACACTATTAGCTGTCTTTTCTAATATGATGATCAGAATCTAAATTCATTTACCCATTATGTAAAGTGCTTTGCTAAAATTTGGCTTGTAAAATTTTGTTCTCCCTAAAGTCATTCAATTATTTTTACAAACTAATGAAAATATAATGTTTTTGTTTTTATATTTAGAGTACACATTTATTTGAAAGACTTTTAAATAAATTAGAAATCCCTTGTTTATAATTTTTAAGTATATGAATATCAGAGCTATTATAAGTAACACAAATATCACTGTGAAACAACAAAGAAAACAGGGCTAAGTAACTATTTCTAAAGTTCTCTTTCTTCATAAAATGTGTTTTTACTAAAAGAAAAAAATATTTTCTTATTCATATTTTGAAACACCATCTGAATCTTAAAGATAAATATTTTAAAAACATTTAAGTGGTATAATATAATTTGTTATTAGTTTTACCCTATAATTTTTCTGTTTATATATTCATAGAAATATCAAGATGGTTCAGCTTGCTATTTTCTTGTTTTCTTGTGTTAATCTTCAAAAATGGTTTCAATGCAGTCTGGGCCCGGTGGCTCACGCCTGTAATCCTAGCACTCTGGGAAGCTGAGGTGGGTGGATCGTTTGAGCTCAGGAGTTTGAGACCAGCCTGAGCAAGAGTGAGACCCCATCTCTACTAAAAGTAGAAAGAAATTACTTGGACAACGAAAAATCTTCATAGAAAAAATTAGCTGGGCATGGTGGCACATGCCTGTAGTCCCAGCTATTCGGGAGGCTGAGGCAAAAGGATTACTTGAGCCTAGGAGTTTGAGGTTGCTGTGAGCTAGGCTGATGCCATGGGCACACTAGCCCGGGCAACAGAGTGAGACTCTGCCTCATAAAAAAAAAAAAAAAAAAAAAAAAAAAAAAAAATGATTTCAGTGCAACAGTTCTCTAAGTTTTGTGCGTATTTTATAAATGGTAAATAAGTTACATGTTAGATCTGTAAATTCTCATGAGCAGAAACATGCAAACCTTTAAATTTTGAAGGCCAATGTATTAATAAGGGCACTATTGTCAATGCCTCCACAATGTGAAAAATTCTTCCCTTCTATGCTTACCGTAAGGGATGTATCAACTTCTAATGAGAGGATATGAGAAGGCACTAATATCGATTTATGAATAAAATGTTAGTAAATCTTAATATCCTTATATTGTTAAATGTGTGTGTATAATATTTTGTTTCTATATCTCAATGAATAGTTTCCTGCTCTGCCTTGTACACACATCTATTTAGTGGTCCACAGGTATAGACTACTGAATAAATGTATATCTTCAAAATCTCAAACTTAGAACATATTTCTGAGCTATTAGTAAAATTAACAATTGTAAAATCCTCAAGAATGATGAATTTTCCTCACTTTTATATTATTTCCCATCATGCCTAATAATGTATATTCCACATATAAAGTTATTCAATATTGATTGATAATTTAATCTAACAAAGTGATAAGGTGCCCTCCCGAAACATAGATTTTAAGTTTCTTGTGTACAGAGCTCACAAAATATAAATTATCCAAGAGAATTTTTGTTCAGCATGTATGGTTTTTAGTAATTCTAAAACTTGTACCTAAATCTACTTTTACCAGGAACAACTTTTTCAGCAGCTGACTTAGAAGATATTTAAATAATTCAAAATGGATCTGTTTTCCTAGAATGAAAAAAATATATAGCATTTAAAAAATACTCTTCAGACTTTCACATGATTGACAACTGCGTCAGAATCACCTTGATCTATCGAATCAAAATATGGTGGTAGAAACCAATGAGCCACATCTGTAATAATCTCCTCTAGGACACTTTTAATCAGGCTGATGTTTAACAAAAACTTTCAAAATGGTTTCAGTATCATTTCAAATTAGAGCTAGTTCTATTACCCACTCTGTACGTGACAGAGCCAAAAAGTCACTCAACTCAAACACTCTAACTTCATTGTAGCAGTCCTGCATCTCAACAGTTTTTACTCTCTTTCTCTAAAGTTATACCAAAATTTCTGCTTTTTCAACTTCCCTCTCCTGAACCATTCTGTTTAATTTTACCAGCCCATCAAATTCTTGCATGATGTAGCACATCGAATTAAGAATATTTTAAGTGATTCAAAATGTGGAAAAATTATACGTGATCTAAAAATGTGTCTTATTTTTTGCAGTTAAATGTTTTTGTAATAGTCTCATATTACGTGCCAGATTTTTGCTATAGAGTTGCAGTTTGTTCTGTGTGTCAAATAAGTTATTTCTAATGGTTTAGAATTCTGTCCCAGGAGCCTATTGGAATTTGCCTTAGTTCTTGACAAAATGGTAATGCTGGGTGAGGCTCCCAAATTTTGAGCTTCCTTTTACAAAATAATCTCCCTCTGAAGCGAGCAAAGGATGCTATAGAGTTAAAACATATATGGAACAGTCAAAGCAACAACCATAGAGCTCTCTTCTCTAAGTGTCTGCTCCTGGTATACAACACAATGCCTGCATTAACTTAGAAATTGTTCTTACTATTGGCTGCTCATCTTTGTCAACTATCAACAAAGCTGATTCTACTTGGTCCTACATTCCTTGATGTCCTCTGCCCACCCAAGTTCTTTGTTCCCCTGAAATTTAAACTTTCTTTTAAATTATTCTGCTATATTATGGCAAATTATATTGTAGTATGTTGTATTGTTTCAGTCTTTTCTATTATCCCTCGATGCCTTTCAAACTGTCAAAAATGACAATAGATTTAGACAAATCAATTTGTATTAATCTTCATGAAAGACAGGCGTGAACAGTTCCTGATAATTGGTAGGTGATTAATGTATAATGGAATATATAAATAAATGAGAAAACTGGCCTTCAAGATTCCTTACTGTTTCTCCAATAAAATATAGGCATCTTAACCATAATGGTTTGAATGTTTAGGGTCTGCCATGGTAATTTGGTTTATGGAAAGATTACATCCTCTTTATAATGGTATTCTTCACGTTGGAAACACAACGAACTGAGTGTTTTTACCAACTTTTTTTCCAGTGGTATGTAACTTTATATTCAATTTCCTTTATATACTGAATCCCAAAGAATGTGTTACCAATATTGGATACTAAGACCAAGCAATCAATTTTGATCATTTTTTTAGTCAATATTTCATCAAAATATTAACTAGAGAAAGAATTCTTAGTAGATAAGTAACAATTCCCTTTGTCCGCATATATTTTGGTCTAATAGTACACCTGTGTTTATCAATTAACCAATAGGTAGATATAGATACCTAAATATACAAAAAGAAAATCTCGACTGCATTCTGAATTTAGAAATGCCTACTGTATGCATCTATTTTGAGAAAAAAGAAAAATAAAATTTCCTCACTGATTACATAGATATTTATAAAATCTTTTTATTTAATGAACAAAATACTTTTCTATATTTTACTTATGTGGACTCAAACATTTAAGCTTTTTATAAAATCTGTTTCTTTATACAAAGAAGACATTTAGTTAAACTAAAAAGTTTATGTACATTTCAAATACTTTGAAATATAAGTGAACTTTCAAACTTCTATGGGTTTTAACTTACACAAAATTGAAGAATTTTCAAATACTGAAACTCTTTTTTTCACTGAGGAGGTTGTATCTATTAAATTTTGAGCAATCTTCCTTCATTGAGTCTAATTGTAGGCAACTTACCTTAGATAGCAATCAGAACTGTCAAGTAACTTGAATTTTTCTGGGAATTGAGGAAGATAGATATGATATATGAGGTTAGGAGATCAGGTATAATCTACCTGCCCTGAAACCTCCACATAATTGAACAGTTATGATGAGCTTTTTGTCCATTTTATCATAGGCAGTAACCCGAACCCAGTTTTGAAAAAAATCAGTCTTGTCATCAACGGTTCCTTCCACACTAGACTTTAAGCAATTTCTATATTAACCCAATAATACTTAATTTGATTATACCGACCTTCACCACATCTTCCTACACTCTAATGTAGAATATAATAATATTTTCTTAAATGTCATTCTGTGTACCTTTATAGGTATAACTTATGTAATCTTGCTAAATGAACAAGTGCTGATAAGGTTTATAGAATAAGAGGATACTTTTTAAATAAGAATCCTAGTATAGCTGTTGAAATATTAAAATTTAGAGCAAGTTCAAAATCTAACTACCAATGTTTGAAAGGATAATTCGATACAGTATACCACTTTTTTCCCTGTGTAGACATTTCTGTTAATTACATGAAATTTGAAAAGTTTTATTTCATCTTGGCAGTTCCCTAGAGCTAACAATTGTTACTGGATTTAGTAATTGTGGCAGAAATGCCAATTATGGCACATGATGAGTGAAAGATTTGCTACAACTGTCACAACACAACAAAGGTCACAGAAAACATTTAAAAGCCAGCGGCTTAGAATTAGATTTCTCAAAGAATATGTAAACAATATTTTATTTATCCAACTTATTTATGTAACGATGAGAATATGTTCTCATATTTAAAACTACCAAAAATTATTATACTTCATTATTTGATCTTCACTATTATTTTATGGTCAATGCACAAAAGAATAGAGAGCCCACTGAAAAGAGAAGTTGGAAGTATTATTTAAATTATTTTTAAAATTGGTAACACGAGTATAGCTTTCCTATCTTCTTGGAACTGTAAAAATTAGTATACATATAACTAGTTATATACAATGTACTAGGTACAAGTGATTTAGCTGAGGAGTTATTTGGTGATAAACATGTTTGGAGTAGGTTTAAGGAAAGAACAGAAAAATTTCAGAGAATTAGAAAATGTGTAAACCACATACTATTTATTGACCATGGCATTGAAAATCACAGAATTTTTCATTATGATGCATGTAACTGGTAACTGAGCAATTTACACTCTGGGACAAATACCTTAGAAAAAACACATGCAAGTGTACAAGGACACATACACAAAAAGGTTTATCTTAACATATAACAGAAAAATTTTAAACCATAGACTTTAAATATGGATGGATAAATTATGGTATAGTTAAAAAACATATTATTTTGCCATTAAAAAGAAAGGAATTTCATGTGACAATTTGAATAAATCTCAGCAATATAATATTAGGTGAGAAAAGAAAGTCCCAGAAGAATATCTATGTCATAACAACTAATATAACATTATGAATATATTTGTCACATCATAACATAAATGGAAAAAGAAGAGAATGGAAATTAAAAAAAAAAAACCTAAGGAGATCGGCTATCTCTTTTGGGATTAGGGAAGAGAGTAATGGAATTGAAAGGTATGTATGGAAGACTCAATTTTATTATAAAATATTTTATTTCTCAAACTTGATAGTGTGTATGCAGGCATATTGCATCTTCTATAGGTAATATATTTATTGTTATTTGAAATATTTTCTAAAATGTGAATGTATCTATAAGTGACAAAATATCTAAGGAAATTCACTTCCATGGTGCAGTACAAATGTAAACTCTGCTCAAGTCCACTGGCTGAGTGAACTGATATTCAGAAACCTATAATACCCAGGAGATTTGCCATCTTCTTTGCTGATGGTCAGTGGAATGTCGTGGACAGTGTGAAGTTTGACACACGAGTTGGTCAGCATCTGTAGCTCCACGGACATCAGACAGATGTTTCCGAAACATATCTGCTGCTGCTCCTGGATATGCTGCCTCCACTAGGTTCACTTGTCAACGGAAATTAGGAATGTATAACTCTTGCTCAGTGACGTTGTGCATTCTGAGCAGCGACTCCTGCTGAGAGCTTTCCTTCTTCAGGCTTTCAGTGGCCTTGCTGCCCTTGTTGGCTCCTTCTCTCTCTCTCTCTCTCTCCGCCCCCTCTATTTCTTTCTCTCACTCTCACGATGCATTGAAAAAGTTATTAATAGGTAGTCACTAAAAAAAGAGGTTACCAAAAAGTAGATACACATAATTCCATTTAGAATTAAGCATCCCATTGCTTAATTATAGAGATGCAGTCTGAGAAATGTGTCATCATGCAAAAATCAAGTGTACTTACACTAAAGATGGAGTAGCCTCTTGCTCCTAGGTCACAAACTTATGTCGCATGTTACTATACTGAATTCTGTAGGCAGTTGTAACACAACTTGTGTATCTAAGCATAACTAAAAATAGAAAAGGCACAGTAAAAATACAATATAAAAGATAAAAAATGGTGCACCGGTGTAGGACAGTTACTATAAATAAAGTTTGCAGGACTGGAAGTTGCTCTGGGTGAGTCAGTGAGTGAGTGATGAATAAATATGAAGGTCTAGGACGTTACTGTACACCACTGTAGACTTTATAAACATTGTTCACTTAGGGTACACTCTATTTATAAAATGATATTTTTTCTTTCTTCAATAATAAATTAACTTCAGCTTACTATAACATTTTTACTATATTAACTTTTTATTTTTTAAATTTTTGACTTTTATAATAACTCTGAGCTAAAACACAGATGCATTATACACCTGTACAAAATATTTTCTTTCTTTATATCCTTACTATATAAGCTTTTTTCTATTTAATATTTTTAACTTTTTATACACTTTCATTAAAAAACTAAGACACAAAGACATAGATTAGCCTAGGCCTACACAGGGTCAGGATCATCAATATCACTGTTTTCCCACTTCGTATCTTGTCCCATTGGAAAGTCTTTAGGGGCACTAACAAGAATGTAGCTATCATCTCCTATAATAACAATACTTTCTTTTGGAATACCTCCTGAAAGATTTGCCGGAAGCTGTTTACAGTTAACTTTTTTTATAAGCAGAAGGAATGCACTCTAAAATAATGCTTAAAAGTATACTAAAGTAAATACATAAAGCAGTAACACAGCCGTTTGTTACCAAGTATTATATACTGTACACAATTATTATATATGTGCTATACTTTTATATAACTGGTATCTCAGTGGGTTTATTCACACCAGCAGTATCACAAACATGTGAGTTATGTGTTTCCCTAGGGACTGTGATGGCTGCAATGTCACTAGGTGATAGAAATTTTTCCGCTCCTATATAATCCTAAGAAACCATCATGAAATACACAGTTCATCACTGACTGAAACGTTGTTACGTGGCGTGTTACTCTATCAGAATTATTCTGTGTTCAAAATTAATTCATTTCCAGGGGAAGCGAAAGTTAAAGCATAAGTGTAGTAGTTAGATTTTTAAGAGTAGGTAAAGTTTATCAAATACTTCACATTATTTCATTTAATATTTATAATAAATTTGGGGGGTAGGTATTCTAATTCCCTTAAATGCATAATTTGAATTCAGAGAAAGGAAACAATGTTCTCCTTGCTCGTTGGCAATTCCTGCACCTCTCTGTATGATTATCTACTGCACAGGTATGGAGAATCTAGTGGAGTGGTTGTGGACACATTGGTTTCTGGCTGTGGAAATATATCGTTGAATTTCAACTTTAAGGAAATGGATGAGGAGAGATGAAGAAAGGACTTTTGGTTTGTCAGTGAGATTTTGGTGACTTTAAGAAATCATTTTCTTATAAAATTGGAGCTAATGTTGGACCTGAGAAAAATAAAGCAACAGATAAATATCACTAGCTTTTGTTTGTTTCTTTCTTTAAATTTAGCCTCATGTCTTGCATGTTTTCCCTTTTTAAAGACCTTGTGCAGAGATGAACTGACAAATGTTTTCTCTATCTATCCACAGAATGTTCATCTTGCTTAACTTTGGAAAAACTGAAATGACTAATTAAAATGTTTCCAATATATCTAATGTGGACCAAAAGAATTACACGCCTTTGGATGTTTTTGTAACTAGTAACAAAGAAGGGAACCCTCACAGCAAAATAAGCAGACTCCTTGATGGATACTGTTTAGACACCGTTTCAGAGAAGGCTTTTTTGTTGTTGTCGCTAATAGGAAATTTTGTTTTTTTTTCAGTGCCTATAGCAGCAGGAAATATTCGGGAGCTAACATAACAGCCTGAGCTGGAGCTAACTCTCATTCATTCATCATTGTCACTTCATGAATTAGGAGGCAGCAGACCATTTCTCTCACTTTACTTCAGCTCTTTTTCAGAATGAGGTAAGGTTCATAATGCTCAGATATGATAGTTCTTTCTTCTAGCCTATTATTTAGAGAGCGATCAATTTTGCTCTGTGTCACTCCACAAACGCTTGAGTTTTTCAAATGGAAACTAAATTCTGATGAGTGTTTATGTAAGAATGTGTGTATGTGTGTGAATAGGATATATGGTAATGACATTGCTTAACGCTTTAATATCATCACATTTTTATGGAGTATATTCTTCTTTCAAACTTTGAAAATAGCTCAACTTTTCTCTCAAATAATCATCATCTATATAAGCCCTTTTCTGAGGGTGAAAATATTCATTCTTTCTAAAATCCAAAGCTTATATTAAGACATCTTAATAATAATGGATGAGATGATTATATGGCAACAGAACTGCCAATAGGATAATTAGTCACAACATCATAGATGGGAAGTTTTTCCCTAAAATGGATTGTATTACATCAATTTATGCTCTTTCGAGAGTTACAAGCATTAACCTTTGGAATGACCATTATCCTTTAATTGGCATTCTTATACTATCTAATGTATCATTAGCCTTTGTAAATTGTGTCATTAAAAGTGGCAATCACAATATTCAGTAAATTATAATTCTATAACAAGTTGGGGTCATCTTTTTAGCTTCCTCCAAGCTACTAATTAACCATGTGCCGGTGTCAAGAGATAAAATGAAGCTTTGTTGCAAGGAATTATTTTCCACCTGTTTAACGTATCACAGAGAGATATACACCCATATAATTTATAAAGACACAAAACAATCATAACTTAACTTTTGACAAGATTTCTAAAGCACTTTGTGTTAACAGAGAACCATGGCATAAATAAAGTCTCTTGTAAAATGTACTGGCCGGGCGCGGTGGCTCACGCCTATAATCCTAGCTGTCTGGGAGGCCGAGGCAGGCGTATTGCTTGAGCTCAGGAGTTCGAAACCATCCTGAGCAAGAGTGAGACCCTGTCTCTACTAAAATTAGAAAGAAATTAATTGGACAACTAAAAATATATAGAAAAAATTAGCCGGGCATGGTGGCACATGCCTGTAGTCTCAGCTACTTGGGAGGCTGACGCAGGAGGATTGCTTGAGCCCAGGAGTTTGAGGTTGCTGTGAGCTAGGATGACACCACGGCACTCTAGCCCGGGCAACACAGTGAGACTCTGTCTCAAAAAAAAAAAAAAAATGTACTTTATGACTTGTAATCCTTTGGAAATTTTTCATATAAAATCTGTAATAAGGATTTGGAATTCTACATGAAGATTTCCTAGAGCATTCACAATGTAAAAGCCAATTTTTCCAAAGTGAACAGAGTGAAATCAACATGGCAAAATTGTTCTAAATATCATGGCATCAAAATATTTAAAAATACATAGATACATAGGGATTTTAAATCTGAAAAAAAAAGTTATTATAACCCTAGTGTACTGCTGGTTATAAGAAAATATAAATTTGTAAACATTTTAAACCCTAAGAGATGCAGAATTTATTAATATTTTGTAGATTAATTTTCACACACAATTAAACAGGGATTCACAAGCTTAGTGTTGAATTAGATGTTTTGCATAAGGCACACAATTTTGCTTAAATATTTACAGTATTTAATATAAATATTTTAAATATCATTCTTACATAGGATTTTTTTAATGTAATGACTTTGGCTTAATATTGTGGTTTTCTCTCTGATTTAAGTTATACATCCAGAATAAATGCAACATTTTCTAGAAGAATGAGTTTGCTATGTGTTTCATACTGTTGATATTGAAGGATAATTAGTAAACCAATTCATTTTGAAATGTCTTCTTCCTCTCAATGCTGTTCTAGAAATCATATATTTTTATACAAAAGGAAAACTGAAGCCATCATTACTGATTTCAATCTGTGATTAACTTTGCAGTCTTTGCAGATTTCTCCAATACTTAGAAAAAAGTTCTTCTCCCCTATTAGAGTTTTTCTAAGTAAAATAACTTGCTTTTACCTAGTTTTCTCAAAATAGTGGATAACCTGAAAATAATTCCATCAAAGATCATCACTGTTTTATTTAGTAATATACATAATTAAAAACAAAAATTTCATGAGACTGAATTCCAATAAGAAATATTTCATGGAATTCTGTTTATTTAGCTCTTAAAATCATTATATTGAAAAAAAATTATTTAAACAAAGCTCTGTGAAACTCAACCATTAGGACCTAAAGCATTGGGATATATTTTTTTTGCTCCAATTTGCAAATACATGAACATGTTTGTGATAAAATGTATACAAATGTAAAATTATGGAGTGTTTTAATAAAGAGGTATCTTACAGATAGCTGTATCCATACTTCTGTTACTTTAAACAGAGGAAACTAAAACCAAACAATCTTTGACTCTTTTCCAGTTTTATGTAGAGAGGTTATTGCAGAATAAAGCAGCAAAACTTAGTAGTCTGATATTTGAACTATTGCTCTTTCCACCTAATAGTCCTGCCTCACCATTTACAAATTCGAACTTTTTGGTTTCCTTTTTATCCATGATTGTTAAATGCATAATTATCATTCAACAAATGCAAACATTGAATTTATTAATCCCATTTATTTATGCAAGAGGCAACTATTTACTTCTACTCTATAAAGAGCTGAACTAGATGATGCAAAGAAAATCAACATGAGTGAGAGGTGGAAGGAATTGTAATTTTGTAGAAAAAAATAAGGTATTTTAAAGATATCTATATGTCAAAATAAACATGTAAGATCATAATAGAAGGCAAACAAATGTAGAAGCATTCACAAGGATAAAAATCTCCACATGGTCTTTCATCAAAGTTTTAATCAGGAATGAGACCACTTACACTTGACCTTGAATATTGATAGAGTTAGTTTGACAAAATAAGATATTTCTGTGTTTTTCTTAACAAGATTATTATTTTAATAAAGAAAAGCAAGGTTTTCAACATTGAAGAAAGTTTTAAGCATATTCCAAGTGCTCATAATAATTCGTTGATCAAAATATGAAAACTCTATTCATTATTTACTTTGAAAAATAGAACTTCTCATGTGTGCTTTCTGAACCTTCTCAGAGCTATGGTAAAGCTGTACAATTAAATTGTAGCATATTTATCATACTCATCTGACATTGGATAGACTAAAATCTGTGCTCTAAAGTTACTTGAACCATTTTAAAACATTTAAAATTCATATATGTGTGATGTGTGTGTGTGAATACAAATTTTATACACACAAACACTAAAATGCAATTTGATCTACCTTTCTTTTTAGAAGAAGAACATCTCTAGTGTTTGAGCTACAGAGATTTGATTAAATAAAAAGCACATTGCTCTTGTCATCTACAAAACAGAAAGCAGTTTCCATACTCTTCAAATTTTGTTAAATATTTGTGCTGAGTTTTGTGTTTGCTTACAGAATTATACCATGACAGCATAGAGGGCATGTAGCAGAAAACAGATTGAAAAGGATCCCAACTCCATGATGAAAAAAAAAGTTGCACCATGATCCTGCAACATGCAACAAAAGTGTGAAAATAGGATATTATTTTTTTGCTCAATGATTCCACCTTAGAAACTTTACCAAAGAATAATTCTAAATAAGAAAAATAATGTTTACAGTTAAAATTGTCATGACTATTGTTTTATAACAGCTAATTTAGAACATAATCTAAATAAATAAAAATGGAAAAAAAAAATACTATAGGCATTCTTTCAATAGGATATTATTCATGTGACCATACCTATGTTTGTTCAGCTGGAGACATTTTTGATGAGGCTAATTTGAAAGAAAGCCTACACAACAGGTGTAAACCAGGACTGACCCAGGCAAACCAGAACATATGGTAACTCAAAATATTATACACCTTTTGAGATGAAGGTAAAAATAATTATTGGTATGGGGAAGTATTTATATTATAATATTAACTTCAAAAATGGTAGATCCAGAATAATCACAAATATATACATTAAAACTGTGCTTTTCTTGCTTTTAGCATTATTAGATATGTCTTTATGGTAAGGATATGCATTTTATGTGTTTTATATAAAGCATATGTATTGATTTTATAAAATAACACACATTGTATACATTATAGTCCTATTTCAAATCTAAATAAGAATTACTTAAATAGAGAAGTAGTATTACTTGTTCAAAATTCTCCCAGAAGTAAAGTTAATAGATTAGCTACAGAAGTAAAGTTAATAGATTAGCTATAGAGGAAAGAGGGAAGAGACATGGTGTAACGAATATATCTACTCTGTCTTTTTCCAAATTATGCAATTAAAAATGATCCCAAATATTTAACAGTTTAGAACACCTGATCACTAACTTGAAGTCACATTTCAAGGGAACCGTTATAAATAGCTGACGGTTGTTCTACAAAGGACCTAAAAAGTAGATAGAATAGATTATATACAAATATATTTTTTCCAGAGGGATTAACAGGTCACAGAGAATGTCTGGAAAGTATATTACTTACTTATTAGTTCAATTTGGGAATAGAGTTTCATTATTTTGATACATTGGTCAATTATCAGTATTTTAATGATAACTCAATAATTACATATTATTAATGATTAATTGATTTGAGGGAAAAAGTCACATCTCCTTAGGACACAGTCTATGTAAGTGAACAGGGACTTTAATTATAGCTACTTTAATTACACATAATTGTACCTGCCTTCAAGAAACCCACCAAAACCCACCAGCAAATTAGAGGATAAAACAAATATCTCAAAATGAGAAAAAGGAATATGCTGCCTAATTTTGAATGTGTATATTATAGGTCTTTGTCAATTTTGAATTTTTCACTTCAATCACATTAGCACAAACATAAAAGTTATTAAAAATATGTTTGAAGGGACAAAGGACTTATTAATGACAATATAAGATGCTCCAAAAGTTATGTGATGACTAATATCTAAGACTCAGTTATTAATATCTATGGGGCATATTTAACTTTGACATCAGTAAAATATATGGTGAATTGGCTATTCTGATATATGTGTAAACACTTGACCAATATTTTCAGAGGTAGTTTATAATTACCTACTTTCATGATTCTTTGGAATAGAAATCAACTGGAATCAAGGCCAATGCCAATTACTTAAGAACTTCTTCCTGCTATATTAGTAAGCATGTGAGGAGAAATTATTACACACCTCTACAAAGAGAAAGAAAATAACCAGCAGTCATTGAACACCTGCTACTTCAGGCATTGTAATAAGTGGTTTTCATTCACCTTAATTCTTTGTGTAATCTTATGTGGTAGTTTTTATGATCCCCTTTTGAAAATGAGTACATTGAGTCAAGGAGAGATTAAGTATATTTTCTGAGATAAACTCCTAATAAGAGTCCTCAGGCAAGTCCACATTTGTCCAAATTCAAACTTCATAATATTTTCACTCCATTACTTTCATAGAAGTTTTCTTATTACAATTCACAACATAGATTGAATATTCTACTCTTATTTAATAAACTTCTCCCTATATATTTTAGAAAACAGTAAATAATTAAAGCTTACACTTACCTCTGTTATCAATGTAATTTATATAACTAGTTTCTTTAAATAATTTTACTAAATAAAAGTAAATAAATTACATAAAACTGATCCTAGCACTTGCAAGCTTCGCCGTTCTATTTAAGTTTTTAACAAGGAAATGTCCAATTTCCTTAACCTCTAAGTTTGACTGTTGATATCTGTGACATTTCATTTTGGCAATGTGTGTTTATGTTTATTGTGACGGTACATCCTTAGTCTTTCAAACGCATGATTTAGCTTGTGATTATCTTCAAAAAAAATTTTTAGAGCAATTTTTGTGAAACCATGAATAAGTCAAAAATTTGTCTTATTTTCAAATATAAGTTCTGTGACGAAACTAATGCAGTGGAGATAGCTTGACATATCAATGAAGTATTTGGGAAGGATGTGGCTAATGAACGCACAGTATGTTGATGGTTTGAGAAGGTCTATTCTGGTGATTTTAATCTTGAAAATGAGCCACATGTGCAACCTGAGACCAAGGTGGATAATGATGAACTGAAAGCTGTAATGAAAACAACTGTCTGGGAATTAGTAGCAAGGTTTAACGTTACTATTCCAACAATATTGGACCATTTGTAACAAATTGGCAAGGTAAAGAAGCTGGATAGATGGGCTCCACATGAATTAAACAAACATGAGAAGAGAAATCATCTGGAAACTTACCTTTCTTTGCTGTCACAATATAAAGGTGAACCATTTCTATATCATATTGTTTACATGTGATGAAAAATGAATTCTGATTGACAATCACAAGCATTTGGCATAATGGTTGTATAAAGACGAAGTGTAGAAACACAGTCCAAAACTGAATATTCATCAAAAAATGCTAATGGTGTCTGTTTGGTGGTCCAGAGCTGATATTATCCACTACGGCTTCATGAAAACTGTTCAATCAATTACAGCAGATGTCTACTGCAACCAGTTGGATGAAATAATGAGGATGCTTGTGATTAAGCAACAGAGATTGGTCAACTGAGACAGGCCAATCCTCTTACAAGGCAAAGCTTGCCCACATGTTGCACAAACAACGCTGCTCCAACTACAGAATCTGGACTTGGAAACTCTCTGTCATCCACTGTATTCATCACGCCTTGCACCAACTGACTACCACTTATTCCAGGCTTTGTATCACTTCTTTCAAGGAAAAATATTCAATTCTCAACAAGCTGTGGAAACTGCCTTTTACGAATTCATTGCCACTCCCTCCCCAGGCTTCTTTGCTGCTGGCATACACAAGCTACCATTAAGACAGCAAAACTGTGTCGACAGTTAAGGTGTATACTTTGATTAATTATATTGCTTCTTGTTTGACATATAATAAACTACACTTTTGATTCAAAATTGGACATTTTATATTTAATATCCTACATTATAAAGCATGTTGCATATAATATATAATTGTATATAGTATATAATTTTGCCATTTGAATTGAGCTATTTTAACAACTTTACTGCAAATGTGTTATCATGTTGCTTGATTAAAAGAAAATAGCCAATAAACTCAATATATCCCTCTTCTACTAAGCTCTTTCATATAATCCGGTAACACAGAACATGCTACAAAAATGAAAATGCAGCTGATTTTTTACACATCCTTTCCTTTTTTCCCCTTAGCTTAAAAACTGTGGCACTTGTTTCCTATTAATGAATTCGCATGCTTCTCTTGAATTTCTTTCCCTGTGCAACAGTCCAATGAGTCTTTATCTATCCCTCCAGACAGCCATCTTCTCAAATCACCCAGAGATGTGAATGATAACCCTATCACCTACTAGACAGAAACATCAAAATTCTGGCCACCATTCACCAAGATAGCTTTTTCTTATCTGAAGCTATCCATCTGTAATGTGTAAGGACAGAGCCTGCTTTCAGTAATGCAGCTGGTTATAGCAACTAAGAATAGCACAAGCTTCCTTCCAGATGATGTAGAGTAACTCACCTTCATCAAAATGAACTAGAACAGGACGCTTGACTCCTGAAGGACAATTGGAAAAGTCTGTGTTAAGCATAAATTGCACAGAAAAACTGAGTCAAATAACTAATGGAAATATATTTTGTACCCAAATCTCTAAATAGGTATGATTTGATATCAATAAACAATTTAACCAGTTTATAATGGCAATTTTTAATAATGCAAGTAATTTTGCAGTTTTCATTACGTGATCAAAAGCAATAGCAATAATTGTATAGAATTAGGGAATAAATTAAATATGTTTGAGTGAAGCTGCAATTTAAATGCCATGAAATCATTAAATTAAAATCATTAATAACTGCCTCTTGCTATTGCTGTCAGATAACATACCTTTCAAAAATGGATTTTTCTTTTCGACATGTCTTTTTTTACCTAGTATTACATAAGCAGTTGTGAGATCCTCCATGATATGAATTAATCCTGAATAAGCTATCATAATGCAAAACTTTGACAATAAAGACAAAAGTGATCATTCTCTTAACAATCGCTTATATTATTTGATATAAAATGTTAATTCTCTTCAGTAAAATAGAGAAAAACTATAATAATTGATATATATTATTTTCTAATGAACACAATGCATTAACCTTGACATATGTATTATTTTTAACTCATATATTAAAAGTCATTTTTTACATAGAGCTTTTTTGCATTTTTATAGTTTATTTATTTTTCCTGTGACTCATTCTCTTCTTTGAGGAGATTTCCCTCTACTTCATGTAAAACCGGTTCCATCAGATCTTGTGAAAGCCTGAGGTTTGCAAAATCATTTTGTTTGGCTCGAGATAAATTTAAAACTTGAATCTCTAGAAGTAAAAGGCAAATGCACCGCTCCTGTTCCCAGGGTCTTTAAATCTTAATGATTTGTGCTCCAGATATGGACTTATGCTTCACTTTCCTACCTCCATTTCAGAGCTCCTATTAAGTGGTTTAGGGCATCGTTTGCAGTTAAAGAATACTGAACTACTCTAGATACCTTATATCCCCTCTACACTTTAAGGATAAGGTGCAGGGTTTTGTGTCACTTACATAGACTGAAGGTATTGAAAGGGCTTTATTAAACGGTTGTCTGGGCAATTGAAGGTGCACCAGAGTGACATCCTAATTGCCCATGGTGCATTTTAATAAACTTCAGGCTCATATGTCAATCACAGGATAAAGGCTAGGCATATAGAAATGTTTGGATTAATTATTAATATCAATTGGCTATTAGAGCTCCTTCGTTTCTTGCTGTGGCAAAGCGCATCGGTGAAAGTGCTAGATAGGAAGCAATTTGTTTGCATGCAGATGGCTCTGGATTGTAATAAATCTTAACAAGTTCTGACTCTCACTTGACCTTCTGCAGCTTCCTTTTGTGGCACCGTTCACAGTGGGGATATTAGGACGCCTTAATCACTTTGGATCATGTATGGAGGGTCTGAAACCTGCACAGATGAAACATGTAGAGGTACAGAAGCAGCATTGACTGAAGCTTACACTCTTGATCCTCTGGCATTTTCCTTAAGTGTTGCACATTATTGACAGTGTGACTATTTTAAACATTGGACTTGTTAAAAGGGAAAGTATTTTTTTGTTGTTGTTATTCTTTCCTTAGAAAGATCAGGCAAACACTATGATTTTTTTTCTCAAACATTTGCCTCCATCCCATGTGCAGACATTTAAAATAAATGCACAGAGAACATTTTACGGTCAAAACCAAAATGCAACAACAACAAAAAAATACACCTATGCTTTTATATTCTTTGCATCATTATCTTACCTATAATTATTAGAAACCAGGCAAAACTGGATGATCAGTGAATGAGCGAATAGCATTAGTGAGTCGATACTATTAATACATAGATACTAGCATGTAGAATTTAAATTGAGCTCAATTTTTAATGTTTTTATTGACATATAACAGTTGTATATACATGTAATATTTCAATACGTAAGATGTATCATGATAAAATCAGGACAATTGGGATATCCAGCACTCCCACGGTTTTTCTTTATATTGGGAAAGTTATAATTCTTATAGTTTAGCTATTTTAAAATGTACAATACATGATTGTTTACTATAATTTTCCTACTGCACTATCAGATACTAGAACTTATTCCTTCTATCTAACTGTATTTTTGTACCCCTTAACCGACTTCTCTTCATCCCCACATTCCAGGTTCCCTTCCCAGCCCCTAGTAACCACCATTCCACTCTCTACCTCCCTGAGATCTACTTTTTTAACTCCCACATCTGAGTGAGAACATACAATATTTATCTTTCTGTACTTGGCTCATTTCACTTAACAAAATGACCTCCAGTCTCATCCATGTTGCTGCTAATGACAAGAATCCATTCTTTTTTACAGCTGAATTGTGTATATACGCCACATTTTCTTTATCCATTCATTCATCCATTGATGGACACTTAGGTTGGTTCCGTTTCTTGGCTATTGTGAACAATGCAGCAATAAACATGAGAGTGCAGATATTGATTTCCTTTCTTTTGGATATATACTGAGCAGTGGAATTGCTGGATGAGCTCCATTTTCAATACCTACTATTTTTATGTCTTTTGTGTGTTTCTAGTCTCAATTTCCTATCTGTAAATTGGCAGCACTCCTCCCCTCTTCAATCAAAACCACTAAGTAAATCACAAGACCTATTGCTATATTTAATGTATAGAAGGAAATATAAGTACTTCTTAGAAAATCTTATTTAACATTAAGAAATTATGACATAAAGTATTTAAAAGTTATTAATAATCCATGCTTAGGTAGAAGTCTCAAGAATTCATTAACATTTGATATTTTTATTTTTTTAGGTACATTAGTGAGTTTCACTAGCAACTCACGAGTACAGTGTTTAATAGAAAAAAAATATGATGGTTGGCTTTCAGAGATATGTTTGTTGTGTTTATGTTATTTATGTAATTTTACACATCTCAGAGGTAAGATCTGAGGATAGCTCTCTTCTTGTTCATCATTTATTCCCTTCCTCTGTGGGAAAATTTTATATTGACTATATATAATAATATAAGACATTTAACACTTAACAATTAAACCATTTTTTTCCTTTTTCTTTTTGGTAT
>NW_012148919.1:2793471-2794052 GCF_000956105.1 Propithecus coquereli
TGCTGTGAGCTAGGATGACACCACGGCATTCACTCTAGCCCGGGCAACAAAGCGAGACTCTGTCTCAAACAAAAAAAAAGAGATAGGTGTGCTGTTGCTTCCATGCATAACCATCATCCCTGTCTCCATGGCCACTTGGTCCATTTGCCCATTGAGCAAGCATAAATGTGGCTAAGGAACGAGGCTGACTCATATCTATGGGGTGGGTCACAATGTACCTCTGATTATTGAAAAACCTTCCTTTTAGTGGGTATACAAGTGGTTCATTCATGGGGACACATTTTATAAAACTCTGTGCTTATTGTGAGAGGCCATCCGCATACCTTTGTTGAGCTCTCTTTGTCTTAATTTTCCAGTCTTTTTTCTTAAAAGTCATTGACCACTTAGTCATAATCACTGTTGAAAAAAACAGTATATATATACTAATTCAGGCAATCATTATTACCAAGTAAAGTAACCTATGATATATTTCTAAAAATTTTGTCCTTCGAAAGAAGACAGAATAATGGCCAGCAAACATATAAAAAAATGCTCAACATCTCTAATCATTAGAGAAATGCAAATCAAAACCACAATGAGGT
>NW_012148919.1:2794102-2796826 GCF_000956105.1 Propithecus coquereli
ATAAGACATTTAACACTTAACAATTAAACCATTTTTTTCCTTTTTCTTTTTGGTATCTACAAAAGTTGAGAAATGTTTTCAAATATATATGCCCCCTGGGAAAATGATTTCCTGTGTTCTGGGCATTCTCATTTCCTTTAAACAATGCAGAAGGACATTATCTCCTTGGCAGATATCTGGAAGTTAGCATTTATTTTCAGCTCTAATGGTCTCATCTGAATCCGCATCCCAGGAGTGTTAGCTAACAGAGACCCCATGCTGTGATTCACGCTGTTTAATGCCGAGTTGACGGGTAATAAAGTTATCATAATCCATAATTTAATTATAGATGGAAGTCCCTGCTCTGATTGTAACAGTGAGACTCTGACTTCGTTTACATTTCTGGGATGCTTCACAAATGATTTGGGCTGATCTTTGATAGAGGGCCAGGGGTCGGGAAATTTTTCATATAATTGCATTCTATTTTACTTGAAAGAAGCATCCCAGGTCCAAATTGGGTTTATTTTTGAGCTTTTATACGTTTGTAGTTACCATGGCAAGTATAAATTTTAATAAGTATTCTTGTAAATGTTTCCTCTTTGCCACAGATATTTGTGTTGGATTTCTCATCCCATTTGAATGTAAAAATTGCTTCTTCTCTTATTATTGTCCCAAACCTTGAACACAGAAAAAAAATAAATAAAAACTCTTTCCTAGAAATTAGGAAAAAATGCATAATTGGAAGTTGTTTTTATTTTTCCCAAATTCTACTGTGCTCATGCAAATTTCTTGTCAATTCATGAATTTGCTAAGGCTGTTCACTTAGATGGGCATAGTGCCCTCTTCTTTTCCTATTTTCAATATTCAATTCTATCCCTTCTTCTTCATGATTTTTTTTCCCTGCAAGGAAATGTACTAAGTTCATCTGCAGCCTATGTTGGCACTTACTGCCTTTATGATTGAAACATTCACTAAAACTTTCTAAATATCTCTATATTCATTGATGGCTACCGAGCCTCTCTCAAAGGGATATGATGATTAAGTAAAACAATTCTCAAGGGACAGATACAGCAACTAGCAACCTCTCAGAAGGGCCTAATCAAAATGCTATTAAATATCTGGATTAATAAAATGAACCAGCTGGGCCTTTTTAAAACTTCTTTATATGAGTGTGTTGTATGTATATGGAGAATGACTATAATCTATAAATTTATTATAGAATGATAATTATGTAAGAAAAATGCTTTGTATTACTGTAAAAGTATACTATACTTTGTAATACTATAGGTACTTTGTATTCTTAATTTCAGAACTAAAAATATCAATTTTATTAGAAATTCCTCAGACACCACAATTATTTTTAGGAAGGAAAACCAGTTGATTATGGGTGGGAAGAGACTATAGGGAATATAATTTCATTTTCAAAATTCTAAAGAGTAAAATTTTATAATCGAATAGAAGATTCAGGATCTTTTGTAATCTCATGTATCACTGTTGTACACAGGGTCACAGAATTTATGAAAGTTGATTGTAAACATCATTTGATTGGAATTCACTAATCAATGATATATAAATCAATATGTAGTACCTATATGATATAGGGAAGCATTTACAGACAAAAAGTTACATGTTACCAAACGCACTATTTTCTATGGAAAAAAAGGGCATTCTACATTAATAAATGTAAAAATGAAGAAATAAAATTCTCTAGGGAGTCCAAGGTCAAAAGCATAAAATGTTTTCTATTTTTAATGACGTATACAATATTACTTACATTATTTGTATTAGTCAATCCAAATAAAATGAATTACAGACTAACAACACTCTACACATACTACATTTATACAAAAGGTTAACATCCATTATAGTTATACATTAATTATCATTTCCATTGTCACACATTTTAAATTATAACACTGAAATTTTATATAAGTACGTATATGTTTTCTCTTAATTTAAATTTAAAGATAGCCCATATAATTCCTGAAGCATGATCACAGAAGAATAGGGGTAATATTATATATATTACAGGAATCAAAGAGAAGATTTGGGAATGCAACTTTCACTCTGTGATTCTCTTAACAATACAGTTTGGCTGTTAGAAGAAATAGCAGCATATATGGGTTGCTGGTTCAAAGCATAATACCATATCCTATCAGAAAGCACCACAGACTTGTAAGATTTACCTCCAACCTGGCTCTCCAATCAGTTTTAAAAAAGCTGATTCCACACTCAGTAATCCAACTGTCTCTGAGCAATACAGAACATGATAAAATCAGGGAATCCAATCCAATATTAGTATATATTGCCTTACTTCATTTGCTGCAGAGTTAGAAATAAAATTGAGTAGAATATCAAAATAAAGAATGAGATACTAGGTAAGTCAAAGGATGATTTTGCTGGGAGAGAATGGCTTATAGAGAAGGTAAATATATTTACAGAATTTGTATCTCTGGTACTGAAGAAAAACTGTTGACTCCAATCTATGATTTGGTGGCAACTTTATAGCCTATAGAACAATATTTACCAGGGCCAAACATTAGTTCACTATTACTAACAAGTTTGGTACTCATTTTGGGCCATAATCTTGATAAGAGATAGGTGTGGGCCAGGCACGGTGGCTCACACCTGTAATCCTAGCACTCTGGTAGGCCGAGGCGGGCCAGGAGTTCGAGACCAGCCCGAGCAAGAGCGAGACCCATCTCTACTAAAAAAATAGAAAGAAATTAGCTGAACAACTAAAAT